>NC_047518.2:37798013-38021913 GCF_902827115.2 Pseudochaenichthys georgianus | reverse complement strand
GATGCAGGCTCTGAGGAGCTGGTGAATGGGTGTGAGAGCCAGTGGGGGACTTGCTGCAGGCGGGAATGGGAGGTGCTGCAGGTCGGGAATGGAGACGTGCTGCAGGCAGGAATGGGAGACTTGCTGCAGCCGGGACCCTTCGACTTGGACAGCCTCGTTGGTGTCGGCTCTGGTCGGGGTCGTTTCTTCTGAATGACCCGCTCTCGTTCCTCCCCATCGAACGCCGGCATGTCCCCGGCCCGCTGATCCATCCTCTGTCGCTTGTCCTTTATCCTCTGCTGCAACTTGCAGCGCAGGGATTTCACCTCAGCAGCATATATGTCCCCGCTGAGCCCTCACTGCGTTAGCCTCCAGCCTCCATTCTTTGCAGTCCGGGTTGTCACATTCATTCACCGGGGACAAGGGTGGAGGTTGTGACAGTATCGTCGTCTGCCACCTGTCAACAGCCCAAGCGGTAATCATTTCTATTGTGGGGTTTGTCATTCGGAGTTCATAACGCTCCTTCTTGGCCACTGTCATTTTCATTTGATTTTGAACCACATGTAGTTCCTCCCGGGCCAGCTCAACATGGTCTCTGGCCAAGTGGCGATCCAGCCTTGTGCCGTGGTACTCGCATCCCAGAATTGTTCAGGGTTGGAGCCTATTGTTGTTCCGTCCGTTGGCCAACAACAGCAGAATTTTTTTCATCCAAGTTACGCACACCATGGTTCCTCTGTAGGTGCTTGCTCATGGCACGGTAGGAGCTATTGCAGATCGGACAACGGACCCATCCGACCTGTATTCTTGAGCATTTCGTACCGGAAAATGTCCAGAATCGTGGGTAAAAAGAAGGAAGCGTTGAAAAGACTCACGAAAGACGCACTCAGCTTATTTTCAAATCTGTGTTTGTTTTCATTTGCATCATGGTGCGGTGTCCCATTTAGGCACTCGTTAGCGGGCAGAGATCCCTGTAATCTCCCCTCACGTTCCTCCAGAGTCTGATTCTCCCAAAGGATACCCGACAGTTTCGGGGACGACCCAGAGGGCGCACGGTGGACGGCCAGGGCGAGGCCGCCACACCGCGCTGGATCAGGGTCCCGGTGAGGCGCAGGACGGAGCACCCGGCAGTAGCCTCCAGCAGACCCCCGCGCGGTTCCCTCGTCCCTCAGAAGAGGTGGAGAGGCGGAGGGGTGGGTCTTTTCATCTGCTGGCGGGTTGCCGGGATAACAGTATCCTCCGGGGAGGCATTGAACCCTTCTCAACTGCCCCCCGGAGGAGGCAGGGGAGTCAGGTACCCAGAGGGTGGACGGCCAGGGCGAGGCCGCCACACCGCGCTGGAGTCAGGGTACCGGTGAGGCGCAGGACGGAGCACCCGGCAGTAGCCTCCAGCAGACCCCCGCGCGGTTCCCTCGTCCCTCAGAAGAGGTGGAGAGGCGGAGGGGTGGGTCTTTTCATCTGCTGGCGGGTTGCCGGGATAACAGTATCCTCCGGGGAGGCATTGAACCCTTCTCAACTGCCCCCGGAGGAGGCAGGGGAGTCAGGTACCCAGAGGGTGGACGGCCAGGGCGAGGCCGCCACACCGCGCTGGAGTCAGGGTACCGGTGAGGCGCAGGACGGAGCACCCGGCAGTAGCCTCCAGCAGACCCCCGCGCGGTTCCCTCGTCCCTCAGAAGAGGTGGAGAGGCGGAGGGGTGGGTCTTTTCATCTGCTGGCGGGTTGCCGGGATAACAGTATCCTCCGGGGAGGCATTGAACCCCTCTCAACTGCCCCCCGGAGGAGGCAGGGGAGTCAGGTACCCAGAGGGTGGACGGCCAGGGCGAGGCCGCCACACCGCGCTGGAGTCAGGGTACCGGTGAGGCGCAGGACGGAGCACCCGGCAGTAGCCTCCAGCAGACCCCCGCGCGGTTCCCTCGTCCCTCAGAAGAGGTGGAGAGGCGGAGGGGTGGGTCTTTTCATCTGCTGGCGGGTTGCCGGGATAACAGTATCCTCCGGGGAGGCATTGAACCCTTCTCAACTGCCCCCCGGAGGAGGCAGGGGAGTCAGGTACCCAGAGGGTGGACGGCCAGGGCGAGGCCGCCACAACCAGAGAACCAGAAAAAAGGGGTGAAATGGGAAAAAAGTACCCCAAAATAGTGTTCCATAAGGCGGGTAGAGTCCCCTGACAACTCCCCATACCTTTCTCCAGGGTGGGAACAAGTTTAAGTCAACTTTTGGAAGAACCAGAGAAAAGGGTGAAAATGGATAAAGTGTATCCGAAAATAGTGTTCCAAAAGGCAGGTAGAGTCCCCTGACAACTCCCCATACCTTTCTCCAGGGTGGGAACAAGTTTAAGTCAACTTTTGGAAGAACCAGAGAAAAGGGTGAAAATGGATAAATTGTATCCGAAAATAGTGTTCCAAAAGGCAGGTAGAGTCCCCTGACAACTCCCCATACCTTTATCCAGGGTGGGAAAAAGTTTAAGTCAACTTTTGGAAGAACCAGAGAAAAGGGTGAAAATGGATAAATTGTATCCGAAAATAGTGTTCCAAAAGGCAGGTAGAGTCCCCTGACAACTCCCCCTACCTTTCTCCAGAGTCGGAAAAAGTCTAAGTTAACTTTTTGGAAGAACCATAAAAAGGGGTGAAAATGGATAAAATGTATCCCAAAATAGTGCCTCTTGAGGCGGGTAGAGTCCCCTGACAACTCCCCTTGCATTCCTCCAGACACCAGTTTGAAAACTTAAAGTTTTGTGAGAACCATGATTGGGGGTCCTCCAGGCAACAATTTCATCCGATCCAAAGTGCTCATGAGGCGGATACATTCCTCCATGATTTCCCCATCATGTGAAAATAGCTCGTTTTTTTCTAAGTGCTCTCAAAAACCGGGTTTCCGATTTCGTGCAGATGGTAGCTTGGAAAAGATGAATAAAAATTTTGGACGGAGGAGGGGAGCTCTCGTTTCCCCTCTCCGTTGTAAATTGCAACGGGGGAGTGCAAAAGTCTCCGGGGCTTCGTTCCGAAGCGCCGAAGACTTGACCCCCTCCCCCGTTGGCACTTAGCCGTTTTTCAAGAATTTTCAAAAACTTCATTTTTGATTATTTTAACATATAATTGACCGTTTTCTTTACTTTTTTTTGCTTTCCACGGGTGGAGGCGCATGGCAGGCCGCATATGAGCTTCCAAATTCGGCCTGGAACGTCCGGGAATTATGGGTTAAGCTCCATATACTGACGACTCCCATTAAAAGTGATTGAAATGTACAGGAATCTGTCCATTTCAATCACATTTGACGACGCATGCAGGGTGACCCTGGCTACACTTAAAGGGGGTCTACTTTGCGGTGCTTTACCGTCCGCCCATCAGCACCCATAGTCGGCCTTCCTCACAGCAGCAGCACCCAACCTCCATGGAGGATTTTGCTCGTGCCCCTGGCTACACTTAAAGGGGGTATACTTTGCGGTGCTTTACCGTCCACCCATCAGCACCCATAGTCGGCCTTCTTCACAGCAGCAGCACCCAACCTCCATGGAGGATGTTTCTCGTGCCCCTGGCTACACTTAAAGGGGGTATACTTTGCGGTGCTTTACCGTCCGCCCATCAGCACCCATAGTCGGCCTTCTTCACAGCAGCAGCACCCAACCTCCATGGAGGATGTTTCTCGTGCCCCTGGCTACACTTAAAGGGGGTATACTTTGCGGTGCTTTACCGTCCGCCCATCAGCACCCATAGTCGGCCATTCTTCACAGCAGCAGCACCCAACCTCCATGGAGGATGTTTCTCGTGCCCCTGGCTACACTTAAAGGGGGTATACTTTGCGGTGCTTTACCGTCCGCCCATCAGCACCCATAGTCGGCCTTATTCACAGCAGCAACACCCAACCTCCATGGAGGATGTTTCTCGTGCCCCTGGCTACACTTAAAGGGGGTATACTTTGCGGTGCTTTACCGTCCGCCCATCAGCACCCATAGTCGGCCTTATTCACAGCAGCAACACCCAACCTCCAGTGGAGGATGTTATCATGCCCCTGGCAACACTGGTAAACACTGGTAACATATGTCTAGCCGCTGACAGGAACTTGACATCGGAACTTGACATCGCATTTCCATTGAGCGGACTCCCGTACATGGGAAGGGCAAGTCCCACGGTACCTCCGTTCATAAGGCTGACATTTGCCTTACACTTAAAGGGGGTCTACTTTGCGGTGCTTTACCGTCCGCCCATCGGCACCCATAGTCGGCCTTATTCACAGCAGCAACACCCAACCTCCAGTGGAGGATGTTATCATGCCCCTGGCAACACTGGTAAACACTGGTAACATATGTCTAGCCGCTGACAGGAACTTGACATCGGAACTTGACATCGCATTTCCATTGAGCGGACTCCCGTACATGGGAAGGGCAAGTCCCACGGTACCTCCGTTCATAAGGCTGACATTTGCCTTACACTTAAAGGGGGTCTACTTTGCGGTGCTTTACCGTCCGCCCATCGGCACCCATAGTCGGCCTTATTCACAGCAGCAACACCCAACCTCCAGTGGAGGATGTTATCATGCCCCTGGCAACACTGGTAAACACTGGTAACATATGTCTAGCCGCTGACAGGAACTTGACATCGGAACTTGACATCGCATTTCCATTGAGCGGACTCCCGTACATGGGAAGGGCAAGTCCCACGGTACCTCCGTTCATAAGGCTGACATTTGCCTTACACTTAAAGGGGGTCTACTTTGCGGTGCTTTACCGTCCGCCCATCGGCACCCATAGTCGGCCTTATTCACAGCAGCAACACCCAACCTCCAGTGGAGGATGTTATCATGCCCCTGGCAACACTGGTAAACACTGGTAACATATGTCTAGCCGCTGACAGGAACTTGACATCGGAACTTGACATCGCATTTCCATTGAGCGGACTCCCGTACATGGGAAGGGCAAGTCCCACGGTACCTCCGTTCATAAGGCTGACATTTGCCTTACACTTAAAGGGGGTCTACTTTGCGGTGCTTTACCGTCCGCCCATCGGCACCCATAGTCGGCCTTATTCACAGCAGCAACACCCAACCTCCAGTGGAGGATGTTATCATGCCCCTGGCAACACTGGTAAACACTGGTAACATATGTCTAGCCGCTGACAGGAACTTGACATCGGAACTTGACATCGCATTTCCATTGAGCGGACTCCCGTACATGGGAAGGGCAAGTCCCACGGTACCTCCGTTCATAAGGCTGACATTTGCCTTACTGTAAATAGCAGATCATTTATAACACTGCTACCTGTGACCGCTAGCTAAGCGTCTCTAACCCCCTACAGATGGAGACTCTATGCATAATTTGATCTTCAAATAGATATAAAATCCTTGTGTACATTCCTGACTTGTCTCTAACAACTCACATCAACAGGCCAGCTCCAAACGTGTGTGTGTGTGTGTGTGTGTGTGTGTGTGTGTGTGTGTGTGTGTGTGTGTGTGTGTGTGTGTGTGTGTGTGTGTGTGTGTGTGTGTGTGTGTGTGTGTGTGTGTGTGTGTGTGTTTGTGTGTGTGTTTGTGTGTTTGTGTGTGTGTGTGTGTGTGTGTGTGTGTGTGTGTGTGTGTGTGTGTGTGTGTGTGTGTGTGTGTGTGTGTGTGTGTGTGTGTGTGTGTGTGTGTGTGTGTGTGTGTGTGTGTGTGTGTGTGTGTGTGTGTGTGTGTGTGTGTGTGTTTGTTCTTAAGGTAGGGGTAGGTCATTTTGGAGAAAAGTCTTCATGGAGTGAAATGGAGCAGAAACACATTTTAAGAAAACTTCTCTTTATGAATACAGCAAAATTCTAATATTATCCCTAGTACAACCTCACACAACTTAATATTGGGTTTCCTTATAGTGGTGTAAAATAATTATAAAAAGACAAAAGATCATGTTTTTAAAATTGTTTTATTATTTCCCCTCTTCAGAGAGACTTTCCTTATAGTTAGTAAAAAGTAATTACACATTAGTTCACAGTCCCTAAAATTAAAAAGGAGAATATCCTCAGGTATCACTATTAAAAACCTAAATAAGATCTTTTAAAAATAACATGAATACCCCCTTTGTAAAACATATACTGCATTCGTATACTTCCAAGAGACTCCTAAACATCTACTTGGGCAGTGTGAATTGTTCTTAAAGGTAGGGGTAGGTCATTTTGGATAAACCATCTCGAGTGAGCTAGAATTTGAAAGTACACAACCGGGGGGAAATCGGCCCCTTCCTCACAGAGCCCCTCCTCCAACCCCCACGAACGCTCACATGACCAAAAGAGGGCGCGAGATAAGTTTGTGCACAGATCTTTTGGCTGTACTCTGAACCCGGCCCAGATGCTGCATTCGTTTCTTGACTGGCTCTTCGGACGGTTGGCAGCAAGTTGTCACACAGGCTAATTAAACCCAATTCGAGACGTCTCTCGGCCATGTTTCTTTTTTGAAAAGTGACTAGGTAAGTGGAATTGCCTGTTTTTTTTTTATTTAGTTTTGAGCATATCTCTATACACTCCTCTGCTGGCCATAGCCTCAGGAGGGGTGGGGGCTGGAAGGGTAGGCATTTATACAGAGATTAACATCAAAGGTTTTCACCAATGTGAAATTACACCTGCCTGTTATAACACATCACATCAAAGGGCAAACATAAAAGGCTAATTAGATTAGACAACAAAGGGCTCTGAGGGGCAGGGGTCAAAGAGACTATCTTAATCAATACATCAAAGAACTATACAACAAAGGTACTGCCTGGGGCTTTTCATTCATATCTGATTGCTTAACTCTCAGGGGCAGGAGTCAAATACCTTAACTCAAAGAGACTATCTTAATCAATACATCAAAGAACTATACAACAAAGGGACTGCTTGGGGCATTTCATTAATATCTGATTGCAGGCTAATTACTCCACTCTCAGGGGCAAGGGTCAAATACCTTAACTCAAATAGACTATCTTAATCAATACATCAAAGAACTATACAACAAAGGGACTGCCTGGGGCATTTCAAACCTATCTGATTATAAGGCTAATTACTCCACTCTCAGGGTCAGGGGTCAAATACCTTAACTCAAAGAGACTATCTTAATCAATACATCAAAGAACTATGCCGGGGGCCTTTCACGCCAATCTGATAACACACACATCAAAGAATGGGAGGCGGGACATGGGAGGCGGGACTTAGCTCATTGGCCAATGGGAGACGGACTTAGCTCATTTGCATAATTGGGGGTGTGTCCACCTGTCACTTTCTATGCATACTAATTTGACGAAAGCGGCATGGTTACTACTACTGGGGTAAATTGTGACATGTAAAGAAATGATTTTCACTAACACTCATTGGCAACTGGTCATTAGGCACAGCCCCACCTAGTGTCAGCAGAAAGTATTAAAAATAATGATTACAACAAAATGCAAAAAAAAAAATATATATATATATAAAATATATTTTAAGATCATGTTTAATCATCTGATTCGTCTGCACATTGCTGTTTTAGTCTGTGTTCTTCTAATTAGTGTCTACAGTGTGTGCCTATTGAGCTGTTAAGAGCCATGTGGGACAACATCGATCATGCCCCTCCCTCTCACTGTCTAAGTGAACGGTGACTGTAAAAACTACACTGCACATGCTCAGAGTAAAAATAATGACAATAGGGCACTGAGCTGCCATCCCCACCATACATCATCTCACATAATTCAGAGCTGATTGGCTGTAAGTACGTGCTAGGCGTTATTTTGGAACGCGTATGGTCCCGGGTTTGGGTGTATTGATGAGGTTTGTTTTTGTCCGGTAGCTGTGATCTGTTCTCTTAGATATTCGCTGAAACATAGGAGGTAGTGGTCCCGCCTGTGTGTACAATACCTGTAGGAGTGTTTCCCCTGGTAGGTTCAAGAGGCGTTTCCCCTTTGGGTTTTGTCTGGGGAGGGGCTTTGATATTGTTGAGGTACGGCGGTTAGAGCTTCACTTTCCCTTTTCCCTAAACTTGCTCGGGAGCACTTCCGTGGTTCAGGGGGGTTGCCGGTTACCTGGTCGCCTCTCTCGGTCCAGCGGGCTTTAAGTGCATAAATACCCACCGCTACCCCTCATGAAGACTAGGGGGGGAGTTACCTAGTAAGTTTGTGGTTAGAAAGTCAGCTAGCGGGGCTGCTCATTCCTACTGTGTGCACAGGTGGGTTAAGACATTGCAGCGGTTATTGTATAAATATGGAGGATATTGTAATGGGTCAGAGTGCCGTGTTGAATTTTGAGCAGAAGAAGGAGTTGCTCAAATTACGCATAGAGTTGGAGACGGAAAAGGAGTTGGCCGTGGAGAAGATGTGACAGGGCATTGAGCTGGAAAGAGCAGTGTCCGTGGAAAAATTGAGGCAGGAAACTGAGCAGGCAAAGTTGGAGTTGCAGAGGGAGAAACTGGTAGAGGGCAGAGTAGCGGCTGATGTCCTGTTTCCTGATGATAGTCAAAGCAGGACCCCAGGGAGGTCAGTGGATGAATTAAATGATTTGAGGCTGGTGCCCAGGTTTAATGAAAAGGATCCAGACTTTTTTTTTTCTTCGATGTTTGAGCGTCTCGCTGTTGTAAGGGGGGGGTTTGAGGCCACTCGCATGTTATTATTACAGTGTGTGTTAACCAGGAGGGCTCAGGAGGCTTATTCGTCTTTAAGTGGCAGTGACTATTTGTGTTACGATTTGGTTAAATCTGCCGTTCTCAAGGCTTATGAGCTGGTGCCTGAAGCTTATCTTCAGAGGTTTAGGAATTGGAAGAGAGGTGATAAATCTCACATCGAGTTTGCTCGAGATATTTCCACCCATTTCGATCGCTGGTGTGTGGCAACTGACGTTGATTCTCACGGGGCGTTGAGGGATCTCGTCATTCTGGAGCAATTCAAAAATTCTGTACCGGAGCACATTACTACGGAGCTCCCTAGGGGACATGGAGAAGAAAAAAAGAAAAACATTTAAAAAAATAAATAATGTTTTGCGAGATATCGCAAAACCTTTGCGAGATCTCGCAATACTTTTCATTTAGTACTTCCTGGTCAGTTCGGCTGCTACGGCAACACAGAAACCACAACAATGGAGTGGTTCATCGATTTTACTTTGAGCTTGGCCTTAAATATAAAGATATAACATCAGTGCTTGGCAATAGGCACGGGTTTCACACATAGACTGTATATATAAAGGGTTTCACTTAAGTGAAGACACCTCAAGAGAACACTCAGAGCGAGGGGACATGCACGTTCCTCTGAGCTGAGTTATTGACATATTCGAATTTCGCGGATCAATAACTCATGAACATAACGTTGTAAAAATACAAACAACATGACTTTACAATCATAGCAAGGTAGACAACGAGCTACAGAGTCGTTTTTTATCAGGACAGTTCGATATGCGCCGTCATCCGAGCTAAACATCAAGAATTGGTCACAATCCGCAGCTGGAGGAGGGAGAGGAGTGCTTAGGGACCGTCTACAAACTGCAACGGGGTTTTGCGAGATCTCGCAAAGGGGTTTTGCGAGATCTCGCACATTTTTTTTCTTCTCCATGTCCCCTAGGGGGCTCCGTACATTGCAGTGTATATCAGTGGGCACGCAATCAGGACAGCTGCTGAAGCTGCTGCATTAGCAGATGACTATGTTTTGACACACGTTGGGGGAGGTGCTGCCGTACAAGGCAGTCACAGTGGAAATTCCTCGGGTATGGGAGCGTGCTCTGGTCGTCCAGTGAGACCAGCTGGGCAAGAGAGTGGGTATGTACGTGGTGTACATAGGATTCTGCAGAGTTGCCGTGAAGCCCTTAGTAGGCGGAGTCGGCCACTAACGGCACGACTGTGACATCAGAGTCTAATCCCGGCTGCCTCCGAACTGGAAGTTAACAGAGCTAGCTCAGGCTAAGAAGCTAAGCTAATATGAAATACATGCATACCAAGTTACTGCTAACAGTGTAGTTCCCCTATATAAACGTTACATTCATAATCAAATGAGACAATCTGCAAGAGAATTAGCTATATTTTGTTATTCTTAATGCTTGTCATTCACACGTCGAGAAAAGACGGACTCCACCGCCCGGACCTAACGGAGCCACCCGCAGTGGGCTAGCTCCGGGACGCCAGCTGGAGCTCGCCCCCTGCGGCTCCGTTAGGTCCGGCGGCCACCACTAGGATAATTGGGTCCCCTATTAACATTTGCTCCCGTTTAGCATTATGGGCGTCATAGCCATAGACTATAAAAGTCTTACCCAAGGCTGAATCATAAACTAAAATGTATATGTATTAGAGCCGGGACTCGATTAAAAAAATTAATCTAATTAATTAGAGGCTTTGTAATTAATTAATCGAAATTAATCGCATTTTTAATCAAATATACATATTTGACCTGAGAACAGTGAGAAGCAATTTTCACATGGATTTTACTCCAAGTGGTCTACAGTCGAGTGCAATCCAGTGAGCCAGGGAGTTGGTTATTTTCTCAGACGTGGACTTACTTATCCTGGCCCTGAAACCAGTCATCTGGTTGACTGTGGGTTGGGTCAGGGTGTGGTTCCTTGCACTCGGAGTCGGGCTAACGTCCACGCTAGCTGCTACATGCTTTGCATTTAGGTGATACTTTAGGCTTGATGTGCTGCGGTGATATGCAAATTCTTTTTTGCATAATTTGCACACAACCGTGCTCTTATCGACGCTTCCATCCGTCCGTTTTTTAAAACAAAATGTCCCATCCACAGGGCCGACCAAAGCGGTCTCATCAGCTTTTTCGTTCATGTTTGACTATTGTTCACCGTGGTTTGTTGTTGTTTGAAGTCCCATGCTGAAGTCATGAACGTTAGTTGGTGCTCCAGTATAATCGGTATGCCTGAAACTCATCCAGTGAGAAACGTTCCGCTGTGCAAAAATAAGTGCGATTAAAGTGCGATTAAAATTGCGATTAAAATTAATTTTTTTAACGCGTTAATTTTTGTGTAATTAATTAATCTTAATTAACGCGTTAAAGTCCCGGCCCTAATATGTATGTATAAAGGGTTACGTCCTTAGCTGGCTAATAAGTAGCAAGCTAAGCTACCAAGCACACACACCCCTGTGAACGGGGTTAACATGTATAATATTATAATTTTAGACTAATTGGAAGTTCTGTTAGTACATTCAAGCGCACAGCACAACATTTTAATTGTCTGGTATTTGTAACAATATTCCCTAAAAGGCACAATCACCACGAACACGGCTAAAGGGTCAAGTACAGTAACTACAACTAACTAACGTTGTAGCCTCTATGGTTGTAGCCTAGCAGAGTGGACAAGTTGCTGTTAACTGACAGTGAGGCATGTACATGTCCATCAAAGTGACCACGCCCTAATTTATGCAAAAGCTTTAAGGCTTAATATTAATTAAACAGATGAGTTGAGAACAAATTCACCCCCCACATAGTAGTCATGAAGGGGGAATCTAACTATACAGATCATATGGTTTTTTGAACCACGATGTAAACATGTTTATTTCTGCTGTAAAGTTGGGCATTTTAACATGGGGGTCTATGGAAATTGCTCCCTTCTGCAGCGACACCGGATCATTTGATTCGTTCATTTTAGCATCTGCCTTGCCGTTTTCAGAGGACACATACATGGGGTTGTTCATTCCGATGCTTGGAATGGGATTAAATGTTCTTCAAGTACCTCTCCATAAAATGATGTTGTTTTCGGGACTGTTTCAGGGTGAAGTAGCGGTTGGCGTGCAGCCAGTTCTGGGGTCACGATGATCCTGGGTAATGACATTGCGGGTAGTCGCGGGTGTGGGCTGATGGGGCACCTCCTGCTATCGTGGTGCCAGTGCCCCTGGTTAGTATTAAGCCAGACAAGAGCGAAACTGAGTGGGTTTACAGCATGCGCTGTGACACGGACAATGAAACGTGGGCAGGCGGAGGACATCGAGGAGGCCTCACCGCAGCTTGGGGTGACATGTCTGATGGAGAGTGTTCTGCCTGGTGGGGAGGTGAGAAATCATGCTCGGGGGTATTCGCTTCAGGAGAATATTCGAATGGGAAACTGGATTGGGGGGCATTCCAGGTTCTGTGGCATGGCGAAAAAGAAAGAGGAAAAAAACACATGTAACACGCTAATCAGCTGAACTATTCAGTGTCGTTTTCTCTCTGAAAGTTGTGTTGTGGGCACTATGTTTTTGGTAAGGTGGTTGATTTGGCTGCCAGGGTTCTGTTGGGGACCCTGACTTTATGGGGGGGGGGCTGTGACGGCCCCATAGCCTGGGGCCTGTGAGTGTGAGTGTGTTGCAGGTCCTGCGATGGGGTGGAGCTGAAGAGGCCAATCAGCGAGATCAGGGACACCTGGCCGGATCCGATGTGCTATTTAAGCCCAGCTGCCCGGAGTCACAGGGCCGTCAGTACTCTCTCCAAGGCGGCTGCAGAAGGACTCCCTGTTACGAATGGGTGAAGCAGGTAGGACTCAAATGCAGAATAACGAAAAGCGATCTTTATTAAATAAATTAAAGCTGTGGCAAAACAAGGCAGAATCCAAAAATATCCAACACCAACGAGCAGCACAAGGAACACAGACCGTGGAATGACATGGAGGGGAAACAATGAACCGACATGGAACACAGGGGAAGACTAAATACACAGAAGGGTAATCACAGAACAAGACACAGCTGGGCAGGGGAGGAGAAACACAAGGACAACAGGTGAACACAATCGGGTAATCAGGGAGGGAAACAGACAGAAAGCAGACAGGCAGGAAACGGGGGTGAACACTTTACACAATAAAACAGGAAACCCAAAGACAAGAAAAACACCAACACAGACAAAACTACAAACGTGACATAACATGAGAATCGTGACAGAACCCCCCCCTCAAGGGACGGATCCCAGACGTCCCAAAAAAAAAAGTCCAGCAGTGTGGGTGGAGGGGGACCGGAGGGAAGACACATAACTAGGGCCAAGAAAGGGTGGGTGGAGGGGGTCTGGAGGACGGGTCTCGGGCGGACGGCCCGGGGGAAAGGCCGAGACCAAGGAGGGGGTCTCGGGCGGAAGGCCCGGGGGCAAGGCAGAGACCAAGGAGGGGGTCTCGGGTGGACGGCCTGGGGGCAAGGCAAAGTTCAAAAAGGGGCGAAGGCCACAGCGGGCAAACTCAGGGGGCCGAGCATGAGGGCGAAAGCAGCGGCAGGAATTGTCAGGGGGCCGGGCTGGAGGGAGAAGACCGCGGCTCTCAGGGGGCCGGGCTCGAGGGAGAAGACCAGACAGCTCCGGAGGCCGGGCAGGACCCGGTGTCGGCCGAACAGGAACCAGTGGGACAGGCTTCGGCAGGATCCCCCACGGAAGAGGACCAGTAGTTGGCAGGACCCCCGGTGAGACAGGTGATGGTGGGGCCTCCAACGGAACAGGACAAGGGGTTGGCAGGACCCCCGGCAGAAGAGTTGTCGGCGGGACCCCCAGAGGAACAGGACATAGGATTGGCAGGACCCCCGGCAGGAGAGCAGTCGGCGGGACCTCCAACGGCACAGGACAAAGGGTTGGCAGGACCCACGGCAGAAGAGTAGCTGGTAGGACCCCCGGCAGAAGAGCAGTCGGCGGGGCCTCCAACGGCACAGGACAAAGGGTTGGCAGGACCCCCGGCAGGAGAGCAGTCGGTGGGACCTCCAACGAGATGGGACAAGGAGCTGGCAGGACCCCCGGCAGGAGAGCAGACGGCGGGACCTCCAACGGGACAGGACAAAGGGTTGGCAGGACCCCCGGCAGGAGAGTAGTCGGCGGGGCCTCCAACGGGACAGGACATGGAGTTGGCAGGACCCCCAGCGGAACCTCCAACGGACCAGGACATTGGGTAGGGACTTGAGACGTGACTCGAGAGGGGAACTAGAGACGGAACTCCAGAGGGGACTAGAGGAGAGACTAGAGGAGGAACAAGAGGAGGGACTAGAGGAGGGAACTCGAGAGGGGACTTGAGAGGAGACTCGAGGAGGGACTAGAGGAGGGACTAAAGGAGGGACTAAAGGAGGGACTAGAGGAGGGACCTCGAGAGGGGACTCGAGAGGGGACTGTAGAAGTGACTAGAGGAGGGACTAGAGATGGGACTAGGGAATTGACTAGAGGCGGGACTTGAGTAGGAACTAGAGATGGAACTCGAGAGGTGACTGGAGAGGGGACTCGAGAGGGAACTGGAGATGGGACTAGAGAAGGGACTTGAGAAGGGACTAGAGAGGTGACTAAAAGGGGGACTGGAGAAGGGACTAGGGAAGTGACTAGAGGAGGGACTTGAGAAAGGACTTGAGAAAGGAATTGAGTAGGGACTAGAGAAGGGACTAGAGAAGGGACTATGGCAGCTGGGACCAGGACTGGGGCAGGAACCATGGCTGCTGGGGCCGGAACCATGGCTGCTGGGACCGGCACTGGAGCCGGAGCCGCTGGAGTACGGGCTGGAATCCTGGCCTTGCATCTTTCAGAGACCTTTTGGAGGCTCCGTGGACCTCCAAACGCCAGACGGGTTCCTGAGAAAAGGTCTGAGGTTGGAACTGGAGCCGCTGGAACCGGAACAGAGGCCTGGACCATGGCTGTGTGGGCCAGGTAATCGAGCAAGGAAACATAGCTCTGCGGGCCGGTACTGGTGCATGGATCCATGGCTGTGGAAACCGGAACTGAAGCCGGGATCATGGCTGTTGGAGCACGGGCTGGAATTCTGGCCCTGCGTTTCCTAGAAGCTTTTTGGAGACTCTGTGGACCTTCAACAGAACAGTAGTTGGATCCCAGGAAAGGGTTAGAAGCTTGTGCCAATTCCTCAGGGCTACTTGAAAAGGTTTGTAGCCACTCCGGCAACAAGCTCCTGAGCCAGGGCTTGCGAGCAACCTCCCGGCGTGCCTCCTTCAAAGCAGCCTCTTTACCCCGTCTAGATGAGGCGTTCTTCCAGGTGTAAAAAATGTACTCCAGAGAATACCCAAGACATTCCACCTGTGGGGCCAAAACATTGAAATCTGCTGAGTCCAAATTTGGTCGGTTCATTCTGTTACGAATGGGTGAAGCAGGTAGGACTCAAATGCAGAATAACGAAAAGCGAGCTTTATTAAATAAATTAAAGCTGTGGCAAAACAAGGCAGAATCCAAAAATATCCAACACCAACGAGCAGCACAAGGAACACAGAACGTGGAATGACATGGAGGGGAAACAATTAACCGACATGGAACACAGGGGAAGACTAGACTAAATACACAGAAGGGTAATCACAGAACAAGACACAGCTGGGCAGGGGAGGAGAAACACAAGGACAACAGGTGAACACAATTGGGTAATCAGGGAGGGAAACAGACAGAAAGCAGACAGGCAGGAAACGGGGGTGAACACTTTACACAATAAAACAGGAAACCCAAAGACAAGAAAAACACCAACACAGACAAAACTACAAACGTGACATAACATGAGAATCGTGACACTCCCTCCGTGATCCTTTCCCATCGTCCATCCTCTCCTGTTTTTGGTGTTGCAAATAAAGTGCCGTGATTTTTGGAAACTTTGAGAGTCTCTTTTTTAACTTTCCTGTTGCGGCCAACGGGCCGGTCGTAACAGCGTATCCTTTTGTTGAACTGTCTGCATACAATTAATCGAAGCATCAGACTAAAAAAGCCTTGATTTAGGTCAAAATATAATATTTGTAAACCTGAAGAGTCAGTGCCAGTGCCTCACCAGCCATGAACCTCACTGCACGTCACTGCAGAAGCTTATATATAGACATCTAAGTATTTTGTGCCCCACCACTTTTGTACATATAAAAACGCCACTGCTAACACTGGTACTTTATATTTCTATCAGATGTAAAGTGTTACATACATTAAGGTGTAACTGAAAGTATCTTAGTAACGGCAAGAAATCTGTAAAGTTATCAAAAGAAAACTGCAATGTTTCACTGAAAAAGTGTTAAAAATCACAAACTGCCATTAAGGAAACCCCGTTCCTTACAAAGTACTTCATATTATACCATATGTAAAGTTGTACATACAACAAAATGTAACTGAAAGTATCTTAGTAACACAAAACAGCCACAAATCACTAAAGTTATCAAAAATGTTTTACTGAAAAACTGTTGAAAAAAGTGCTTTAAGAATCATATTCCTAAAGAACATCTATTCAGACTAAGTGCATATTTTTTCTAGTTTTAAGGTTTTGCATACATACATACAGGGCCGGCCCTGACAAATTTGCTACCCTAGGCAAGATTTTAGCTGGCGCCTGCATGCACGTGCACGGTTGTGGCATGACCACTAAAATATTTTTTTAATATTGAAGTTAAAAGCATCAATCTGGTGCACATTAAGAGATCAATGGATATATCTCTCAACACCCATATGAAACGGAACTGTAAGCAGATTTTATTTTTATTTATGGATATTTTACAAATCACTCCCCTTTTAAACTGTATTCTTGTTTATTAATGACAACTTTTTTTTACTGTCATATAGTATTTTAACAAGAGGGTCAAAGGTCAGAGATGTCAGAGTGACAGGTGACACATCAAAGGGAGGCGGGACTAAGGTTTATGGGGGTCATAAATCACACTTATCAGGTACTTAATCTCATTTTGACAAAAACAGTGGTCTTTCAACTACTGTCAATGTTTGTAGTTGACAAGACTTCTCAGATTGCCCGTATCTATGCAGAGGTTAACTGGTAAAAGCTACAGTTTGTGTGTCTTATTTTGATGGAAATCTTATTGAGAGATTGTTTGGCAATGTGTGTTTAAGGAAAAGCACAATACACTTTAGATAAGAATTGGACATAATCACTCTGAAGTCAGTGGATTGCAGAATAAGCCTTGAGTTTGGCATTTGGACTATTGACATGTCGTTTTTTGGAAGTAGATATGACACGAGAGGCTGAAGCTAAGTATAACCCAACACTGAAACAAGACATTTTACAATACACCGTAATTAACTAAATAAAACACTGTAAAAGGGATTAAGGTCTAAGGAGAGGAAGCCATGCACGTCCTTTATTGTCTATGTACTGTAAATGAGACCATAGATTACTAAAGGAACATCTTGCTGTACATTAAAAATGTGTTTTGAAATTACAAACTCGTTAGGAAAATCTTTAAAACAAATTGAGATAATGAACATTTAATAGACTTTTGTTAGCTTATCTTTTCAAAACCAAGGGTTGCCACTTCATTTGCCCTCAAGCTAATGCAATTTTGTGAAATGTTTCTGTTTATTGACATTAGCTATTCTTGTTTGACTGTGGTTTATATTTGTTTTTTGTTGGAAATGTCACCCCTAAATTGAAATCCAGTACTCATAAAACAGTACATCTACACTGGGAGTAGATAGACAATAATAAACACACTGTTGCATCACAAAATATTACATTTTTTATTGATTGAGCCTTGACATCTCACATCTTGCATGTTGTTTTCTTTCTCCCTCGGCTTCTCCTTGTGTCTCACTCTCAGCCTCTAAAGGTTTTAGACGTTTTTGCGCCAGTAGCTATGGTGGTCTGTTGCATCGGAGGTAGATGAATTAACAGCAGTTAAGAAACTACTGTTATCAATACTCAATGGTTTATTAAAGCATGTTGGTTATGTTACGATTTAAATCTACGGAAGGCCATGGGTGCAATATTTTTATCAAGTTGTTTTTCTTCATTTTTAACTTCATAAAGGTTTTATAATCTTTAGCGCCAGTAGCTAAGCATGGTGGTCTGTTGCAAGTGAGGTAGTCCACTTAAACTATTTTTTTGTTGATAACAGCAGTTAAGATACTACTTTAGCAATACTCAATTATTTATTAAAGGCATTTGTTTTAAATCAATGGAAGGCCATGAGTGTATTATTTTACCCTTTTTTTTTCTTCTAGTAATGTCAACCACAGCAAAGACAAACAATAGGATAACAAAAGAATGAAAATGATTGTACCATGACATATTGATGACCTTTAATGGGACGATCGGGTACACCTCACCTTGATCAGTGTAGATGTTTCCCCATCCGGACACCATGCACATGTCCCCGGCTGCAGGGCAGGCTTTGGGCAGAGCGACGGGCTTCACGTACTGGTTCACGGTGACGGGGTGCGCCAGCTTCATCAGAATGATGTCGTAGTCACTACTGTTAAAGGGATGATTGTGCTATGTGCAATATACACTCTTTTTACATTTTACACTACTAATGTTTTCCCCTGCTGCTACCTCATTACTTTTACACGTTCACTAATCCTGCTATATCAGTATGTAGTGTCTCTACTTTAAAGAGTCCTCTCCTGCTGATGTTCAGGTGTATATCAGTATGTGGTGTCTCTTCTTTAAAGAGTCCTCTCCTGCTGATGTTCAGGTGTATATCAGTATGTAGTGTCTCTACTTTAAAGAGTCCTCTCCTGCTGATGTTCAGGTGTATATCAGTATGTAGTGTCTCTACTTTAAAGAGTCCTCTCCTGCTGATGTTCAGATCTGTTTTTGTTCCATGGATGTTTACTTATTCAATATCCTTTTATTAACGCCTCTCTATTTAATATGTTACTCTACTAATCCTATGTTTGCCTTTTGTCTGCACAGTCCCTTTGCCCTAACACTGTACATCTCCCCGCTGTGGGACTAATAAAGGATGTCTGATTCTGACAACACCGACTTTTGCCAGCAGTGGGCAGCAGAGACGATCCACTGGTCATTGATGAGGGAGCCGCTGCAGAAGTGGCAGCTGAGATTGATAGACACCTGCCAGGGCTGAGAGTGGGCTGTACACTGGTAGCCACCCACAATCTTGTCATCCATAGGTGCTGCAGCTGTGGCAGGGCTCAACGCTGACTTTTAAAAGTGGTTGCCAGGCTGGCAACCAGGCATCAGCTTTTGGTTGCCGTTGTTATGAGTGTGGAATGAGCATATACGACGTTAGCTTAGCCTGGTCGATCCGATCTCCATTCAGAAAAACAAGCATTTTAAAAGGTTTTTCGCCTGCCGTCTTGTCTGCAGACTTGTCAAGCATTAATTCATGGTTTTTACTAACCGGTATCGGTATGTTGTTATGTCGGCATCATGTAGAAACGTGTATTACAATTCAATCAAGGTAACATATGTTCATTTTGTTGTAGTTGTAGCTCCCGAGCTAGCGCGTCTTGTTTGAATGATGCGAGTAAACACAGCTGGCAGCCGCGGTGAAACTCGAGCGATTAGAGCGAAGCGAATATTCACATCGCGTCCGGTGTGAACGGACAATTAGACTAGAGCGATGCGATAGGAGCGTTTAGAGCGAAGCGAATATTCGCATCGCGTCCGGTGTGAATGCAGCATTATACATCAACTTAATAATGAAAATGTGACACAAAAGAATGTTCAAATGCTTTACAATAAGTAATTAACACAATTATTTGAAACTTAAGTGGTAGTAAACGTGTCCACCCTCAGTTGCTGGTATACTAAATACTAAATGTTGTCATGTTCTTCACAGATCCCTCACAAATGAATTGAGCAAGTCACTAGTTTCTTGGTCATCAGTTGTCTCCCTTTCAAATGTGGGTTTTCTTGGCCTTTGTGCTGATCCCCACCACAGATCCACTGGCCCTTCAGTATTGCAGTCTTGGATTGTGGTTCTGTCATTGGCTAATACATTTCTAATGTTAAATAAATGAAAACCATTCAGTTAAGAATTAGATATTAATTGTTAATGCTGTAAATTACCTTTAATATGTCTAACTATATTTCAAATGTGTTACCTTTTTATAGAAGTGATTATATTTGTATGCCAATATTTTCCTATCGTAAAGTTTAGTTTTGCACTTTTATTTTGGTAGTAATAAGATCGAGACTCTTATTTTGAAGGAACTTTTACCGGAAGTGAATGCACAACGGAGCATATATAGAGTGGCGAAGTCCCTCCCCTTCCGGTGGACCTCCATGGGACCTTATTTCGGAAAAATTATGTATTGAAGTCAATGGAGAGAGAAAGATTATCTTTCAGATCCCGTTTGAATTGTGCCACGAATTACACCTATGATGTTTGTCAATTTAAAAGATAATTTTGCCAGTTAAAAAAAAAAACGTGTCGTAAAACTGTGAAGTAACACATTTTTTTGTGTGAAACGGTCAATGAACTACATCTCTGGTCTTGCACAACAACACACGTCACCAAGATGGCCGTTACTACTGTCTTGCTAAACAAGGGATTAACTACCCTCACTATCACCACAATGAAACACGTCCAGAAGAATGTCATGCAAAGCTGCCTGCCTTCCTTTGATTCTCTCTGAACTGCCTGATCTTTGTAATGTTTAATGTCAACCATTTGTGCAGATGGCATGAAGTAGAAAAGATCGCGGATGCTAATGTAGCGTTAGCATTTCTCCCCCGGGATTAAATGGTGTATTATAGAATGATCACACCGGTGTGTCAGTACTCTTCAAAGGGTTCACGAAATATGACTACTACTCTTACTGTTTAACATTTTGGGTTACTTAATGTTACTTCATGTTAAGGCTAATAAAAATGACAAGGCTAAGGCTGTAATGCTAACTAACGTGCTTGCTACTAGCTAGGTAGCTAACTTGATCCAGCAACTCCTGGTCCTTTCATCAGAAGGGAAGCGAAAGAACGAGCAAGACCCATTGCTGGTATGATAACAACCGGGTACTAAGCACACCATATTGTTACATTTATCTCATCTATCTCTTATATTTAGCAGAGGAAAACAATTGTGACATCAGTTATGACATCATGAAGTAGAAAAGGGAAGACAGGGATTTCAAGATGGCGCCTGTGTTGGCATGCCGCTCCCTCAGCTCTCTGCCTTTAGCTATCCTGTTTTTGTTTTATGTTTGTCAGAATGTCCCTGCTCTGCTTGTCTATGATCGCCAAGCTCTCCTCCACCTAAGACCCTCACTGGAGTTTATACTGCTGCCCAAACCTATATCTGGCAACCGTAAATCGACTCCCCGCCCCTCTACTGTCAGATATTCCCACCTACCTACGCCGGTTGCCCTGCATCCTGCCTCACCGAAAGCGCTTTAGGCGACGGGGAAAGCGTTGTGGCGCACTCGTCCATCAAAAAGCACACCTGACGGCTTCTTCCGTGACTTATCCACGCATCAGATGTCACGGCCCTCCCGCTGCACGCCATCCGAGGGTTCGGTGGATTTGCCCTGTTTTTCCGGAGCTGCAGCCTCTGCTGGGCCCGCTGGCAGCTCCTCCTGCCCGACTGACTGCTCCCAGTCCGCGCGGCGTTCAACACGCACATCTTCGTCAGCTGAGACGCACTACACCTTCGGCCAGCCCTGAGAGAAAACTCTGCATGGCTTTGCTAAATGCTAGGTCAATAGCAAACAAGACGTTCCTGTTAAACGACTTCTTCACCTCTCATGATCTGGATTTAATGTTCCTGATGGAGACCTGGGTCCACACCGGTGAGTATGTACCGTTTTCTGAACTTCTTCCTCCCGACTGTACTTTCTTCAGCTCCCCCCGTACCACCGGCCGTGGTGGGGGTATAGCTTCAGTGTTTAGAGCTAATCTCCAATGCCGTTTGCTTCACCCAGTAACTAGCTATGCTAGCTTCGAGTTGCAGCTTTTTGAGCTGAACCTGGCCTCACCTATACTCTGCGCAGTCGTTTATCGTCCGCCAAAGTACAATAATGATTTTATAACTGACTTTTCTGACTTTCTGTCCGGGATCATGGTGAAATACGATCGTGTTTTGATCTGCGGAGACTTTAATGTCCATGTGTGCTGCGAGTCTAAACCTCTGGTTAGGGATTTTTTAAACCTCCTCGACTCTTTCGGTCTCATTCAGTCTGTGGCTGGCCCAACACATGATAAAGGACACACCTTAGACTTAGTATTATCGTTTGGATTGTCTATCTTTGTGGATAAAATCTGTGCAGGAACGCGTATCTCAGACCATTTACCGGTTCTGTTTACAACCTCGATCCCTTCTGCGGGAGTCGAATCATGTGCCCCTGCGTGTTGTCTGCGTTCAATTAACCCCTTGACTGCCTCACAGTTTTCAGATGCTTTTAATACTTATCCGATTTGTAAATTAGAGGTGAACTGTGCTTTTAGTGCGGATGAGCTTTTCTCTTTGTTTGATTCGACATGCACACTAATACTGGATTCCGTTGCTCCTTTTACACTGAGACGCAACAAAGTTCTCTCAGAGCCGTGGCTCAATGATTGTACTCGCGCTTTTAGACGCGCTTGTAGGCGTGCAGAGAGAAAATGGAAAAAGGATAAACTTCATGTCTCCTTAGAAATTCTTCGTGCTTGCCTTTCCGATTATCAGACGGCAGTTAAAGCAGCCAAAACAGAGTATATTTCTCTGTTAATCTCCAAAAACAGCCATAAACCTCAAGTTCTTTTTAATGTCCTCAATTCGATCATTAATCCTTGTGATGCTTCTCCAATTGTGCCATCAACTACTCTCTGCGATACATTTCTTAAAGCTTTTATCGAAAAAGTATCTGCTCTAAGGCTAGCCTATACTAGTGTTACCCCAGATCCTGCTCCCTTTCTGTGCCCTGCTGTCCTCGACCATTTTGAGCCTGTATCCCTCTCTTCTCTCTCGGAAGTAGTCAAGCACCTGCGGCCGACAAACTGTATCTTAGACAGCATTCCCTCTCGCTTCCTTAGAGATGTTTTGAATCAGTTGGAGCAAGTGTTTTATTGCTTGTAAACACCTCTCTTAGCTCAGGATGTGTCCCAGCTGCCTTCAAACATGCCGTGGTTAAGCCACTACTTAAAAAGAAAAATCTCGATCCCTCCATTCTCGCAAATTTCAGGCCCATCTCCCAGCTACCCTTTTTATCTAAAGCCTTGGAGCGAGTAGTCTACGCCCAGTTGCAGTCGTTTTTAACCAGCATGGCATCCACGAAAAATGTCAGTCTGGCTTTAAACCTATGCATAGCACTGAAACAGCCCTTTTAAGAGTTTTTAATGATCTGCTCTTAGCCGCCGATTCAGGCAGCCCAGCTGTCTTGGTGCTGTTAGACTTAACTGCTGCCTTTGACACTGTGGATCATAGTATCCTGTTGTCACGGCTTGAACAGTCCGCAGGTATTACAGGCTCTGCTCTTGCATGGTTTAGGTCTTACCTGACGGACCGTAGCTTCTCAGTGCAGTTGGGTGCCTTCTCCTCTGCCAAAGCCCCTCTTACCTGTTGGGTTCCCCAAGGCTCGATTCTGGGCCCCATCCTTTTCCTATTGTACATACTGCCCCTAGGTTCAATTCTCACAAAACATAATATCCCCTTCCATTGTTACGCTGGTGATGTACAGATTACCTGCCTCTCAATCAAAATGCCAACTCACTACAGCAGTTGAAGGACTGCTTAATGGAGATAAATCCTGGCTGAGCCAAAACTTCCTTACCCTCAATGAGAGCAAGACCGAGGTCATCTTTTTTGGACCCCAACCAACAGTCTCCCCGGTTGATATTCTGGGCTCCCTCAATAAAAATATCCTCCCCTCTGTCATGAACCTTGGAGTGACCTTCAACAGCGCCTTTACATTTGATAAGCAGGTTAGCACTGTAGTCAAGACCTGCTTTTTCAAAACCAAGTCGTTTTTATCTTTTAAAGACCTAGAAAGGGTTATTAACGCCTTTGTTACCTCGAGACTGGATTACTGCAATGCTCTGTATGTGGGTATGGATCAGGCCTCAATTAGACGCCTCCAGCTAGTTCAGAACGCAGCTGCACGTCTTCTTACTGGCCATAAAAAGCGTGACCATATCACCCCAATTCTGGCTCACTGCACTGGCTTCCAGTTCGGTTCAGAATAGATTTTAAACTCCTTTTATTTGTTTTCAAAGCCCTAAATGGGCTGGCTCCTGCCTATATAGCCGAACTCCTCCATCGCTACACCCCAGGCAGAGCCTTAAGGTCGGCTGATCAGCTGCTGTTGATAGTGCCTAAGACCAGGCTTAAAACCCGAGGGCATCGAGCTTTCGCAGCGGCTGGCCCTAGGCTCTGGAATACTTTGCCCCTCCATGTGAGGTCGGCCCAGACCCTGGGGGTTTTTAAATCAACACTTAAAACTCACTTTTTCTCTCTGGCTTTTGTTTAATTATTTATTTATTTAGTTATCCTCAGAATTGATACTATTTTTAATATTATTAAATGTTATTAATATTATTGGGGTTTTATGGGGTTTCAGTTTTTATGATTAGTAGGTTGGGGGCGGGGAGACCTTAGAGAAGGTTCTGACTGGACTGACTGGTTGCTACGTCTGGTTGCTTGGAGCTGAGTTGGTATAACCCTGAATTAGATTAGAACATTTTAGAAATATGAGGAATAACCTCTTGGTTTTATAAACCGTTTTGTAATTACTTCTTCATCCATTTTTGGATCTCTGCTGGGTTTTCTTTTAAACCCTAAACCCCCCCTTGGGCTTGGTCCCTCCCCTCTCCCTCTGCGGATCTAAGGTCCGGTAGAGGGGGATGGGGCACAGAGTCGCTTATCCAGGCGGGGGAGTGCATCTGACGAAGAGATAGGTTGTTGTGCTCTCTATCTCTGTTTCTTATCCTACATTTTCACCCTGGACTAGAGGGAAAGCGTTCTTGGACGCCTTTTCAGCTCTGTTTCTTACTATATTCTTCCTACCCCGTTTACCTTGAACTATTCTAGGAGAGTGTGTTGACGTTGACTCGTTGGGCCTTTCCTCCTGTACTTGTTTGTTCCCCAGTTCTTTCCTTTAACTGAATCTAGGAGAGGGCATTTAGGCCTCTCTACTTCCTTCTTTTGATTAGTTTAGTTTTTCACCCCCTTTCCCTTGAACTAATTTATACGGGAGAGTGCATTTACGTAGTCACGTTGTGCCTCTCGGCGTATACTTTGACTTTCTGTCTCTTTGGAGAGTGCTAGTACGTTGGATACGTTGGGTTTTCACTGTTGTCCCTCTTCACTAGTATCCCATGTCCCCTCTTCATAATTTGGGTCTTCATAATTTCCACCCTATTCTAAGGGGAAGCATGATGGTGCCTTTTCTTTTCAATTTCTGGCTTTGTGTTTCTTCACCTCTTACTCGTTTAATATTTAGGAGAGTGCATTTACGTAGTCACGTTGTGCCTCTCTTCCTCTGTTTCTGGCTGTTCTTTTCATACCCTTGTTTCTCTGAGAAGAGAAGAAATACTATTCTAAAAAGGAGCTGACACATGGTGTCTCTTCACTTGTACACTTGAGGGGTCAGAGTTCATATGGTGAGGGATTCCATGAGCGATATGCGCCGGCCTGTGCCTTTACCTTGGACTTCTAATAGAACTGCTCGGGTCTTGATAGATTGAGTGGGGAAGTTCATGAGATCTTTCTAGAGGGTTATCAAGAATAACTTTTATCCAATGACCTTTTCCCTCTCTGTCTGTGTCTGTGTATTCTCTTGTTCCGATTAACCCAGCCAAATCTTTTTTCTTGTTTTGTATCTATATCTACGCCGGGATCCGGAGTCGAGGCTGATCCTCTTGCTGTAGTCCTGTGTCTTGGATCCTCTATCCCGAGTTCTGGATTAAGTCGTGGACTTCGGGTCGTGGCTGAACCTGTCTCTGCGGTCCTGCTTTGGGTCTCGCCATGCTGCTTCCCTGATGGCTTCCTCAGGATTGTTCTTATTACAGACACATGCATTTCCTAACATTCGGTCTATATGCTGTAAAATGTATTATCTCTTCGATTTACACACGGCATCTATTGCACGTCTGTCCGTCCTGGGAGAGGGATCCCTCCTCTGTTGCTCTCCCTGAGGTTTCTCCCATTTTTTCCCCTTAAACTGTGGGTTTTCTCTGGAAGTTTTTCCTTGTACGATGTGAGGGTCTAAGGATAGAGGGTGTCGTTTTTCTCATACTGATATTCTGAACAATCTGTGTTGTTGTATTTGCTGTAAAGTGTCTCTACTGTAGGCTAATTTTATTATATGTACAGCACTTTGGCTCAACCAAAAATCGTTTATAAATGTGCTATATAAATAAAACTTGATTTGATTTGATCACTTACTCTGGGATTTGTAGTCTTTCTAGTTGCGTATTTTTCATAGTCTTATATTTCAACAGTTTTACGAAAAACTGTGACTTTTTTGACATGGAAATGATTTTTTAAGATTGACAAACATCATATGTGTAATATGTGGCACAATTCAAAGGGGTCAAAAGATACGTTTTCTCTCTCCATTGACTTCAATACATGATTTTTTCGAAATAAGGTCCCATGGAGTAGATGGGCGTGACTTCGCCACTCTATTTCGCCTCCCAAGACTTTACACATTTCCTCTTTGCTTTTCGTTGCGGTTCATCTTGCGCTTTATCAGTTGAATCACTTTGAACATTCGCTTGAGATGTTGACGGGTTGGCTGAACTTTTTAGTGCACAGTCAAACAACTTAATTTGCTTTGCCATTTTTTGTAAAACAAACCCACAGCGCACCGCGCACGCGAGTAAACGTGCATTGCTTTCTGGCTCCGTAATCACACCAATGCACGTGCAACTTAAGTATCAGGTTCCGACTGGTCATAACAATAATTAAATATCACTCTTAATACAACAAATAATTAACATTCATCTATTTTGGGGTGCACATTTTGCTGTTTGCTGCCCTTATTTCTTTATGTTAAAAACGGGTTGCCACGGATGGCAACCAAAGGCCAAGAAGTGGTTGACATTTTTTCTGAATGGTTGCCAATGGCAACCTGGCAACCTTTACTGTCGAGCCCTGTGTGGTATTAAGCAATAACAATAGTTACATTTCGTACTTATTATTGTTGTGCAGATGTGCTTTACCTGCAGTGCCCAGGAGTGCGAGAACAATCAGGCCAATCATCTTTACTCAAGCCTTCCTGCGACCAGACTGGAGGTAAAAGATCTGTCACTCACTCAATTTATACCTAACTCCTCTGCATCTGTCAATAATCTCCCTCCTACTCCACTACTCCATACCTCCACTCAATTATACCCACCTGCCCCCCTGGTTTATCCTCCCACCCAAATCCCTGAAAAATAACTGTGCCACATTCATCCGTTCAGTTAATAAGTGAGCCACATCTTGCATAGTTTTGGCCTTGCAGACTGCTTCCTTTACTCTGTTTTTGACAGATCATTTTCTGCACCTACCACCTAAATAAATAGGGCTATTTTATAAAGTGGTGTGTAATTCCCTTTTTTTTTGCAGAATTGTTTTTATTTCATAATGGTGGAACGTAAGAGCAGAGAGCAGCATTGTTAAACACTTTTTTGTTCACGAGCCACATTCATCCCAATTTGATCTCAAGGCATGGACGAGTAAAACCATTGCATGATAAATAACAACACCTCCAAATGTTTCCCCGTATTTTAGTGAAGGCCTAAAGAAGTGCATTAACATTCTGAAAATTGTCAAAATAAATTCCTTTGCAAAACAGATGATAAACAGCCTGAGGTTATAGGTGCAATTTCAACAATATGTGTCTGTTTTTCCATATTCAGTCTGTCCAGTTACCATCATTGCATGTGCATTACAATTTACAGCTCAACGTGGATCTACAAAAGCACAAAATGTTTAAGCTTAAAGGGTGGTGTTGATTGCTGTCTGACACAGAAACCGAAAAACAGGTTGTTGTAGGTTTCAGAGACAACAGATTATTTATTTCTCACCTCTCTGGCTATAGAGGAGAGTGGGGTAAGTTGAGCCATTTTTTAGTTATGCTGTCCTCTAAGCAAGGAGAAATGACACACAGTAAAATGAAAGCACACACCTATAATTCAGGATGTCTCATATATCAATGGCAATGATAAGAATTAATATTTGATCAAGGGCAGTGCGAATATTACTTCTAAATTGAACCACTGTTGGGTAAATTGACCAATTCACTTTTTCTAGTTTAAACCTGGGCATACCTACGAAAAATCTTAAAGGTAACTTTAAACAATAAATAACAAACCAAATACAAGTTTAGTTTTTCAAATATTTTAATATAAATTTCGATTGAATTGATTGATTTTTATTTTAACATGTTAAAAGGAAAAGTAATCATACAAATGGTGATACAATTTCATACAGCTTACCAATCAAACACAGGGTAAATTCAACTTTACATGTAGCCTACAATGAGCTCTTATTATCAACTGGGCCTACTTTCATGCTGCTACTCCATTGAACCACTGGCTCAACTTGGCCCATGGTTCACTTCACCCCATAGCTACCATTTTAGAAAAAATAGCCTAGCTTAAAAATTCATCTTTAGCTTAATGATTCACATGGTTTAATACGCTGCCAACATATACAATGTATGTTTTTAAACCTGAATATATTTTTGTTTGACATGACAGCCGATATAGCTGATATCTAGAAAACTGACTTTGACAAGCAAAAAACGTTTTTTTGTAAAAATGTTTACTTACCAGACCACAATGAGCATCTCTCTGTCACAGCCAATGAGAAATGGGAGGAGCTTGCATAAATTCTGGTCACGTGATTACAACTATAAAGCGTTGCCTGGTTACATGGGGTGGTTCAATTTACCCACTCGCTCAATTTACCCCTTTCTCCCCTATGGGCCAAGAGCTAAAAGACGGTTAGATAAACGTTTTCACTCTTTGATATTGTAGCCTAAAATGACAAATTATTGGTTTTGGCTAGACTAGTTTGACTGAAATGTTCTATATAATCTGATGACTAAAAAAGACTCAAATGTCAACAGTTTTCATTAACAAAAAGTAGACTAAAATAGTTAGTTTCTTTGACTAAAATAAGACTAAAATGCTCAGACTTTTAGTCGACTAATTCTTGACTAAAATAGTTACTGTTTTCTTTGACTAAAATAAGACTAAAATGCTCAGACTTTTAGTCAACTAAAACTTGACTAAATAAAAACAGGATGAAGGTGACTAAATATGACTAAAACTAACAAGGACATTTGATACAGGACTAAGACTAAATAAAAAAATAGCTGACAAAATGAACACTATGAGTGACCCATGAGAAACCAAAAGCAGGTGTTTCATGTTTGGAGACCTTGGTCCACATTTTAAACAAGGGGCACAGATGACATAACCACAGGGTGTTGTGCTACGATTGGGCCGAAGTGGGCAAACACAAAATGAGGAGTGTGATAAGAAAGTAAAGAGAGGGGGGGGTTTTATTTAGTCAAGTTTTAGTCGACTAAAAGTCTGAGCATTTTAGTCTTATTTTAGTCAACGGAAACAGTAACTATTTTAGTCAAGATTTAGTCGACTAAAAGTCTGAGCATTTTAGTCTTATTTTAGCCAAAGAAAACTAATTATTTGTGTTAATGATAACGGTTGACATTTGAGTCTTTTTTAGTCATGAGATTACATAGAACATTTCAGTCAAACTAGCCAAAACCAATAATTTGTCATTTTGATCAAATTTATTTCACAATAAGATTATATCTTATCCTTATTTGATGAAAAACACAGGTTGAATGATTAAGAATGCAGCTTTGCGGAGAGTATCTGGTCAGGTTTGTGGTGTTTTTACCAGCTGTGTTATGGCCACATTAGCCGCGTTCACACCGCATACTTTGCAGTACTTAGTGCCAGGGTCGGCGTCATGGGGAATCATTCGCGGGCCATGCCCCCCCAAATGAGTCACTGTGCCCCCCCAACGCAGGGTGAGCAAGCCTTGCCACTTTGCCGGTTTTTATTTTATTTTTAATCATATAAGTGAAAACGTTTCCACTAAAGGTTTTTTGTGTGAAATACATCAGAAATAAATAATACAAATATAAAACACAGCCTGAGGTGTGCTCACTGCTGCTCTCTGATTGGTGTGTTGCTTGACCAATGACCCGGCCCCGACTTTTGTTTTGTTATCATTACGTGGCTGTGTGTTTAGATGCAAAGCCCAGTGGCAATCTGTTCATCTGTTACATTGATTATACAGTAAAGCCATCGAAAATAATATGATATACAGTACAGTACAAGTAGCCAACTTCTGGGTCTCTGTGTTTCATTCAAGCTCGGCTCTGTGTGTGTGTGGCACGAGCGCATTTTGTGAGTGCGCGAGTGGTAACGCGGAATGTTGTTGTTAGCATCTGGTTAGCTAGCTATGCTAACGGATATAAAGAGCTGTTTCTACACCAAGGTGGAGGAGAGTCCTCTCCTGTCAGACTGAGAGGATCTTATAACGTCAGCTCAGTGAGGTAAAGGAATCTCTCAGTGTTTAGATAGTTCACTTTAGTGTAAGTTATCTCAGTGGGTCTCAAACAGTTTGATCACAATTTATGTAACAAGTATTTGCGAGCAACACCTTTATATGATCATTATAGTTATTAAAGAATAAGAGAATAAATGAAAAACGGGTATGAAATACTATAGGACAGTAACACAAGAATACAGTTTAAAAGGAGAGTGATTAGTAAAATATCCAAAAAGAAAAAGTTAATCTGTGTACAGTTGTGTTTCATATGGATGCTGAGAGATAGGCTATCCATAGATCTCTTCATTTTGCTCTCAAATTGCACCAGATTGATGATTGATTGATTCAATATTTTAAAAATAATCTTCCCGGGGGAGCATGCCCCACCTAAAACATGTTCACATGGATAGGATACTAAATACATTTGCACACTTTTATATGGTGGCCTATGTCCATATGTTTCTGTTTTGGTGGTCGTGCCACAACTTTGCATGTATGCAGAAGTCATAGGTGCGCTAGAAAATAGCACTACACCCCTGCAATGTGTGTGAAAGACAATAGACTTTACAGCATGTTTTTTTAAATTGAAGTTGCGTTGGTGTTTGTGTGTTGGTTGTTGACGGCAGTGTGTGCCCCCCCGTGGTAAATGATTGCCCCCCCATTCGATTTGTTCTAGAGCCGACCCTGCTTAGTGCCCCGGCACTTATTACCCCAGGGCACTAAGTACCAATCGCGTTCACACCGGAGTACTTTTCCACTTCGTCTTCTTCTGCTTTGGGTTTACTGGCAGGCTGCAAACAACTTCATGGCGTATACTGCCGCCCCCGAAGTCCCCCAAAGTCCCCGGCCTTCCGAGTAAATCGACAGAATGCCAACACCTCCTCATCACTCCACCGCTCCCATGTTTTTTGTGTGTTGTCATAAGTTATTCTCTCTCCGTTGGTGCACGGGGCTAATGCTAATGCCACAAATACAATGGCGGCTTCACAAAACTTTTCAGAGTTTTACTGGGCGTGGTTTGCAATTCGCCCAGCCAATCAGAACTGGGGCACTTTTTCCCCCCAGGATAATACCACCTCTCTAGCAGGCACTAAAAATGGGGGTAAAAGTTCCCGGCACTAAGTACTCTTTTTGGTGTGAACGCAACATAAGGGGTAGCCTACTAATGGAACTAAGGGGGAAAAGTATATGGAAAAGTACTCCGGTGTGAACGCGGCTATTGCTTCCCTTCTGATAAAACAATGCATTCGCTTTTTTTCTCTGCCTCATTGTAGCGAAAATTGGCCCAAATATCGCCTCGTTTCTTTCTCCCAAGCAGTGGTGGCGTTAGACCTTTTGGTTGTCAGTCATTTTGTAGGACAGGATCGTAACATTTCCGTCATAATCCATTATTACCCCGTCGGGTCTGTACACAACTCGTCACTCACTCGCGCTGACTGGGGGGGGGCGAATATTCGGTTAACGAATCCAGCTTCTATGAGTATAGGTGCAGCCCTCTAAGGCTATCGCTATTGGGTAAACCCCACTGCACGTGTGCAGCACTGACAGACTTATTCCACGCCCACCTACGACGTGGGCCCCACCTCCGGGCTCACTTCCGTATAAATAGGAAGTAGGCCCTACAATCCGCTCCAACAGCTTTTCTTCAGCTATTCGCGGCACCAGTGGGGCCCGAACCTTAGAGGGCTGCGCCTATACTCATAGAAGCTGGGTTACAATACGTAACCCTAGTTCTATTTCGTATAAGGCTTCGCCCTCTAAGGCTATCGCTATTGGGTTAAGGGCGAAGCAGTATGTAGTGCACGCCCCACTGGTTCCGTCCGTTACCAGAAGCACAAAACACACCTACTCAGTTAATAACCCATGTCCATTTCGCCGTGCGTAAATGGAGCATCACGTTCCCAGGGAATATAGCATTTCCAAAATGAATATTTCCCCATTAAGGAACGAAGGTAGGCTTACTCGGGCTACCTGTCGTTTAAAAAGTAGAGTTTTTAAGTCTTACTTGTTAAAAACGATCAAGAGAGGGGGAGCAACGGCCGCTTTCTACCTACAGGAGAGAAGCCTGCAATTTGAAAATCTCCGATATTCCTCAATCTGGCAGACTATTCAGTACTGAGTGTGTCAGAGAGGAATGGGAGACATCCCTCAAATAAAAACGAATAAACGAACAGGGTGAAGACCAAGATGCAGCAGTGCAAATGTCTTCCACTGTCATTCCTCCGAACAATGCCGTAGAAGTTGATATTCTCCTGGTGCTGTGCGCTTTAATGTTTTCCGGGGGATCCAACCCAGAGGAAACATACGCCTGTGACACCGCCTCACCCAGCCAGTGTGACAGGCGCTGTGCAGATAGAGGCTGCCCTACTGAGCGCTCTCTGAAATGCACAAACAGACGCTGGGATTTGCATAACGCAGCCGTGCGTGTAACATAGCATGCCAGCGCGCGCACGGGACAGAGGAGATGAGATGTGGCTTCTTCCTCTGATGTGTGAGGCGGAGGAAAGAAGCCCTCCAAAGTTATCACTCTCGATCTGAACGAGCTTGTGATCACCTTCGGCATAAACGCCGAGTTCGGGCGTAACACAGCTGAGCTGCCATCTCCTTGGATCTGGAGACATGAAGGAGCCACAGAGAGAGCAGACAAATCACTCACCCTTTTAGCTGACGTCAGAGCCAGGAGCAGCGCTACCTTGGCTGACAGAAACTTCAGGGGAACTTGATCCAGCGGTTCAAAAGGGGCTTTACCTAGTGCGCACAGCACTACAGCCAAATCCCATTGAGGCGCTAAAGCACGTGATACCGGTCTGAGTCTCTGTACTCCTCGTAGGAAACGTTTTGTCAGCAGGTGACTAAACACCATGCTGACCCCAAACCCTACATGGCATGACAAGATGGCAGCCACATACGTTTTTATCGTGCTATGGGCCAATTTCCTGTCGAGCAACAGCTGGAGGAATGACAGCACGAGAGGCAGGGGACACGCCACGGGGTCCACGCTTTTTCCTACACACCATCATTGGAACGCCGTCCATTTGGTTGTGTACAACGCCCTGGTGGACGCGGCTCTGGATCCCTGAATAGTCCTCACAACATCTTGAGAGAGGCCGAGCCCCTCTAAGTGTTCCCGTTCAGGGGCCATGCCCACAAACGTTGGCCTAACACTGGGTGACCGCTGATTGCTCCCTCCACCTGGGAGAGAGCATCCCTCCGCCACGGAATTTCCCACGGTCTCCCTGACAGCATCCGCTGCATGCAGGGAAACCAGAACGCTCCCTTGCGCTCCGGGGCTATTAAGACCACTACCAGTCGCTCCTCCTGCACTCGGTCCAGGAACCGAGGGATCAGAGGGACTGGTGTTCCTGCCTTCTCAGGGAGAACCAGAGAGCACACTGCGCGTTCCCGCGAGCAGCGAACAGATCCACCTCTGCTGTCCCGAACCTGCTCCATACTTGGGAGACCAGCTCGGGGTGGAGGCTCCAGTCCCCTTGTCGAGGACCTCCTCTGGACATGAGATCTGCCCCTCTGTTCAGCTCGCCGGGAATATACACTGCTCTGATCGAGAGCATGTGTGTGCGCGCCCAGCACAACAGCCGCCTGGCTGTGTCCAGCAGCTGCGCTGATCGTACACCTCCCTGACGATTTATGTAGGCTGCCGCTGTTTTGTTGTCTGTCCGAATCATCACATGATGATTCCACAGCAACGGGGCAAAGTGCTGAATTACTCTCCATACGGCGAGTAATTCCAGCGCGTTTATATGAAGGGACATGTGCGGCGGCCACTGTCCCCCCACTGCCTGCGACATGCATGTTCCTCCCCACCCTGAGAGCGATGTGTCTGTAAACACCGAGGTGTGTGACGTCACTCTGCCGAGGGGAACCCCCACCGACAGGATGTGGGGATTTTTCCAGTAGGTCAGATCTAAACCTACGGATGGAGGAACGCACACCCTGCGTCTCCTCTGACGCACAGGGTCGATGCGCAGGCGAATGAACCACCTCTGAAGTCTCCTCATGTAAAGGAGACCCGGGGGGATCACCACGTGACCAGCTGACATTATGCCCAACAGCTGCATCACGGGAAGGGCTGTCACCACCCTGCCGGGTGTGACGCGCCTGAGGAGAGCTGTCAGATTCTCCACTCTCCGCTGTGAGAGTCGTGCTCTCATGCGGGCTGAGTTGAATTCCATTCCCAGATACATGATGATCTGGGATGGAAGAGGACAGCTCTTCTCCCAATTGATTATGAAACCCAGGCTTGACAGGTGAGATACGAGTTGTACCGTCTGTAAAGCAGCTTCCTCTCTGGAGCGAGCCTGCAACAGCAGGTCGTCCAGATAAAATAACACTCTCATCCCTCCTCTGCGTAGCGGCTCCAGCGCCGTCTCCACACACTTTGAAAAAGTGCGTGGAGCCAGGGAATATCCGAACGGCAGTCGATGGACTGGTACGATATTCCCTGGAATGAAAAACGCAGGAATTTCCTGTGTTTTGGGATGATGGTTATATGGAAGTAAGCATCCTTCAGGTCTGTGGAAATGCACCAATCTCCCTGGTGAACACACTCCATTACCTGTTTGATTGTCAGCATGTGAAACGGTCTTTTCCGTATCACTCTGTTGAATGCTGACAGATCTAGGATGGGTCTCATTCCCCCCGCCCCGTCTCCTTCGGGACCAGAAAATAGCAGGAGTAAAAATCCCTGATTTTCTTCCCTTTGAGGAACCCCGGGAAAAGGCTTTCTTTAACCAGAGTTCCTGCCGCTCTGCACGGAGCGCGAGACACTGTTCTTGGGATGACAGGACTTCCTGTATCCCGTAGAACTGCGGGGGGGAGGGGCGAATTGCAGAGACTACCCTCTGCCCATCCGCCTCTCATCCATCTGTCCATCAGACATACTCGCCGCCACCCTGAGTACCATACAGTACTCTGATAGTGCCGGGTGTACATTCTCTGGATGTGCTGTGGTTGGTAACAAACCATGCCAGAGCCCTCCACATGCTGCATTCCACACCGGCTCTCAATATGTCGTCGTTTAGGAGAATACTCGTAAACTGCGCGTTCACACTCAACCCCACTAAGGGATGAGCGGAGGTGTGTGCAGTGCTGTCCACACGAGGCGTAATAATGGCCCTCCGTGGGCTTATTACGACCGTGGGTAGGAGGTGTCTGAGACAGAGGAAAAATCCATGCTGCCTAAACCCAAAAGTTTACGGTAGACGGACTTGAATAGCAAGCCCAGCTGTTTTATTAACCGATAAGTTAAAAAACCCAGCCGGCTTAGGCAGCGAGCCATGCTGCCAAGTAACCAATAGGCTATTGGCAGCTGGCTTAAACCGGGGAGCCTTGCTGCATATTAACTTCCCTCTGTCCATATAACCCACGCGCCGTCCTCAAGGCGCGAACCTGCTCTGGATGTGCTGTGGTTGTCATGGTGACGAGCCACGCCAGAGCCCTCCAGACGTTGCATTTCACACAGGCTCTCCTTATGTCGCGTTTAGGAGAAGGCTCGTAAACCGGACATTTAAGGTGCGTTCACGCTCAACACCCCTAAGGGATGAGCGGAGGTGTGTGCAGTGCTGTCCACACTGTAATAATGGCACTCGTGGCTCATTACGACCGTGTGTAGGAGGTAGGTTTGGGACAGAGGAAAAAAATCCGAGCTGTCTAAAACCCAACAGGTTTTAAAGACAGTCGGTTATGCAGCGAGCCATGCTGCCTATAACCGACAGGTTAGGGGCAGCCGGCTTACCCGGTGGGCCTTGCTGCTTATTATTATCAATCTGTCCATCGAATACACGTGTCGCCACTCTGAGTAATACTCTGAGAGCGCACACCTGGTTTGGATGTGCTGTGGTTGTCATGGTGACGAGCCACGTCAGAGCCCTCGCCGCCGTTGCCCGTGAAGCAGCCCAAGAGGGGCCGGACCGAAAAAGGCTGCGAGGGGCCCTCCACACGCTGCATCTCACACCGGCTCTCATCCTGTCTCTGTTTCGGAGAAGGCTCGTAAACTGGACATTGAGGCGCGTTCACGCTCAAACCCGCTGAGGGAATGAGCGGAGGTGTGTGCAGTGCTATTCACACAGTGCGTAATAACAGCCCTAGGCTCATTACGTGTGTAGTATAGGCACATCTGGGACAGAGTAAAAAACCTGTGCTGCCTATAACCGACAGGTTTAGGAGCATCAGGTTTAACCGTCAAGCCCTGCTGTTAAGTAACCGGCTGGTTAATTACAGCTGGCTTGTGCCGCGAGCCCCGCTGCCGCGCTAACCAACAGGTTACAGCCGGCTCAAACGGCGAGCCCCGCTGTCTGTTTAACCTTACAGGTAACAACAGCTGGCTTATGCACCTCCCCACGCTGTATTACACAGCGGCTCTCCTCATGTCGCCATTTAGGAGCTTTTAAAACTCGTAAAACGGACATTGAGGTTCACGCTCAAACCTGCTTGAGGAATGAGCGGCGGTGTGTATAGGAGGCACATCTGTGACATAGGAAACAAACCCGGGCTGTCTAATTAACCGACAGGTTTTAAAGACAGCTGGTTTGAGCCGTAAGCCTTGCTGCCTAACAACCGACAGGCTGTGAGGCAGCCGCTTATGCAGCTTTATGTCATCCGGAGGAGAGCTCTCCTGAACCGGGAGATCTCATTAGGCGGCTGCCTTTCCGATGATCTCCGGGAGTTCCTCCACCTGGTGATCCGTGAATGGAGGGGAAGGAGTCGCCTGACTGCTGCCCGCCACTCGGATCCAATAAATAAAGGGCTTGGTCCACAGAGTAAAAACTCCTGGACCAGCAACGAGAGCCGCAGCAACGAGAGCGTCCGCTCTCCACTGCCTGTGGGCCCGAGGGAGATGGACACAATGAGTGCACGACACCTGGGGAGTGAGAGCCGCGTTTGCGTGCTCTAATCCCCGGCAAAACTCACACCGTGAGCTCCGGTCGTAACTCATATGTCGGGTTGACACTGGGCCCCCACCCTGTTTCCCCCGTCCGGAGGAGAGGGAGGATGGGCCCAGGAATGTTTGCTCTTTTAGCTCTTAAAATAACTTGTTTTGCCTGTCAATGCTTCTGCAACGGAGTGCTGAAGAAAAGTAGGAGCGGATTGTAGGGCCTACTTCCTATTTATACGGAAGTGAGCCCGGAGGTGGGGCCCACGTCGTAGGTGGGCGTGGAATAAGTCTGTCAGTGCTGCACACGTGCAGTGGGGTTTACCCAATAGCGATAGCCTTAGAGGGCGAAGCCTTATACGAAATAGACTGTTGCAGCTGTCAGATGTAACTTTATCTTTGATAATATTTAGTTTCCTCCTTTTTCGTCAACGAAAGTAAAGAGCGATGTTGGCAACGTTTTTATTTAGTAAACTACATTTTCGTCTACGGCGGTGCCGTCTCGTCATCGTCTCGTCTTATTCATGGAAAACAATGTCGTTGACGAACATATTTCGTCATAGTTTTAGTCAACAAAATTAACACTATAATACACACATTCACAAAGATACACAAACAAACAGTACATAAAAACATACTAGATAATTTAAAAAACAAGATGAATGGTTGTGGTTGAAGATAACTTTAAAACACAAATGTATCTCTTTCTCTGTGTGTGTGTGTGTGTGTGTGTGTGTGTGTGTGTGTGTGTGTGTGTGTGTGTGTGTGTGTGTGTGTGCGTGCGTGCGTGCGTGCGTGCGTGCGTGCGTGCGTGCGTGCGTGTGTGTGTGTGTGTGTGTGATAGCTGCAACAGCTGCACCAGCTGTAACGCCGGCAACACCTGCAACACCGGCAACACCTGCAACACCTGCAACACCGGCAACACCTGCAACACCGGCAACACCTGCAACACCTGCAACACCGGCAACACCTGCAACACCTGCAACACCTGCTACACCTGCAACACCTGCAACAGCAGCAACCCCTGCAACAGCTGCAACACCGGCAACACCTGCAACACCCGCCACAACAGCTGCCACGGCGGCAACAGCCGCAACACCTGCAACAGCTGCCACAGCGGCAACAGCGACAACAGCTGCCCCACCTGCAACAGCTGCCACAGCGGCAACACCTGCAACAGCTGCCACAGCGGCAACAGCGGCAACAGCTGCCACAGCGGCAACAGCAGCAACAGCGGCAACAGCAGCAACAGCTGCAACAGCGGCCACAGCGGCAACAGCGGCAACAGCGGCAACAGCTGCAACAGCGGCCACAGCGGCAACAGCTGCCACAGCTGCAACAGCGGCCACAGCGGCAACAGCGGCAACAGCGGCAACAGCTGCAACAGCGGCAACAGCTGCAACAGCTGCAACAGCTGCCACAGCGGCAACACCTGCAACAGCTGCCACAGCGGCAACAGCTGCCACAGCGGCAACAGCTGCAACAGCGGCAACACCTGCAACAGCTGCCACAGCGGCAACAGCTGCCACAGTGGCAACAGCGGCAACACCTGCATAAGCTGCCACAGCGGCAACAGCTGCCACAGCTGCAACAGCGGCAACAGCTGCAACAGCGACAACACCTGCCACAGCGGCAACAGCGGCAACACCTGCAACAGCTGCCACAGCTGCAACAGGTGCCACAGCGGCAACAGCTGCAACACCTGCAACAGCTGCCACAGCGGCAACACCTGCAACAGCGGCAACAGCTGCCACAGCGGCAACACCTGCAACAGCTGCCACAGCTGCAACACCTGCAACACCGGCAACACCTGCAACACCTGCAACAGCTGCCACACCTGCAACAGCGGCCACAGCGGCAACACCTGCAACAGCTGCAACACCTGCAACACCTGCAACAGCTGCAACACCTGCCACAGCGGCAACAGCTGCAACACCGGCAACAGCTGCCACAGCGGCAACACCTGCAACAGCGGCAACAGCTGCCACACCTGCAACAGCGGCAACACCTGCAACACCTGCCACAGCGGCAACAGCTGCAACACCGGCAACACCTGCAACACCTGCAACACCTGCAACACCGGCCACAGCGGCAACCGCCGCAACACCTGTAACACCGGCCACAGCGGCAACACCTGCAACAGCGGCAACAGCTGCAACACCTGCCACAGCGGCAACAGCTGCAACACCTGCCACAGCGGCAACAGCTGCCACACCTGCAACAGCGGCAACACCTGCAACACCTGCCACACCTGCAACACCTGCAACACCTGCCACAGCGGCAACAGCTGCCACACCTGCAACAGCGGCAACACCTGCAACACCTGCCACACCTGCAACACCGGCAACACCTGCAACACCTGCAACAGCTGCCACACCTGCAACAGCGGCCACAGCTGCAACACCGGCAACACCTGCAACACCCGCCACAGCGGCAACCGCCGCAACAGCTGCCACGGCTGCAACAGCCGCAACACCTGCAACAGCTGCAGCAGCGGCAACACCGGCTACACCTGCAACACCTGCCACAGCGGCAACACCGGCTACACCTGCAACACCCGCCACAGCGGCAACACCTGCAACAGCGGCAACACCGGCAACACCTGCAACACCCGCCACAGCGGCAATCGCCGCAACACCTACAACAGCGGCAACACCTGCAACAGCGGCAACAGCTGCCACACCTGCAACAGCTGCAACACCTGCCACAGCGGCCACAGCGGCAACACCTGCAACAGCTGCAACACCTGCCACACCTGCAACAGCTGCAACACCTGCCACAGCGGCAACAGCTGCAACACCGGCAACACCTGCAACAGCGGCAACAGCGGCAACACCTGCAACACCTGCCACAGCGGCAACACCTGCAACAGCTGCAACAGCTGCCACACCTGCAACAGCTGCAACACCTGCCACAGCGGCCACAGCAGCAACACCTGCAACAGCTGCAACACCTGCCACAGCGGCAACAGCTGCAACACCGGCAACACCTGCAACACCGGCAACACCTGCCACAGCTGCAACACCTGCCACAGCGGCAACAGCTGCAACACCGGCAACAGCTGCCACAGCGGCAACACCTGCAACAGCGGCAACAGCTGCCACACCTGCAACACCGGCAACACCTGCCACAGCTGCAACACCTGCCACAGCGGCAACAGCTGCAACACCAGCAACAGCTGCCACAGCGGCAACACCTGCAACAGCGGCAACAGCTGCCACACCTGCAACAGCGGCAACACCTGCAACACCTGCCACAGCGGCAACAGCTGCAACACCTGCCACACCTGCAACAGCAGCAACCCCTGCAACAGCTGCAACACCGGCAACACCTGCAACACCCGCAACACCCGCCACAGTGGCAACCGCCGCAACAGCTGCCATGGCTGCAACAGCCGCAACACCTGCAACAGCTGCCACAGCGGCAACAGCGGCAACACCTGCAACAGCTGCAACAGCGGCAACAGCCGCAACACCTGCAACACCTGCAACACCTGCAACAGCTGCAACACCTGCAACAGCAGCAACACCTGCAACACCGGCAACACCTGCAACACCTGCAACACCGGCTACACCTGCAACACCTGCAACACCGGCAACACCTGCAACACCTGCAACAGCGGCCACAGCGGCAACACCTGCAACAGCTGCAACACCTGCCACAGCGGCAACACCTGCAACAGCTGCCACAGCGGCAACACCTGCCACAGCGGCAACAGCTGCAACAGCTGCCACAGCGGCAACACCTGCAACAGCTGCCACAGCTGCAACACCTGCAACAGCTGCAACAGCTGCCACAGCGGCAACAGCTGCAACACCTGCAACACCGGCAACACCTGCAACACCGGCAACACCTGCAACACCGGCTACACCTGCAACACCTGCAACACCCGCAACACCTGCAACAGCTGCCACAGCGGCAACACCTGCAACAGCGGCAACAGCTGCCACACCTGCAACAGCGGCAACACCTGCAACAGCTGCAACACCTGCCACACCTGCAACAGCTGCAACACCTGCCACAGCGGCAACACCGGCAACACCTGCAACACCTGCAACAGCAGCAACCCCTGCAACAGCTGCAACACCGGCAACACCTGCAACACCCGCCACAGCGGCTACCGCCGCAACACCTGCAACAGCTGCCACAGCGGCAACACCTGCAACAGCGGCAATACCCGCCACAGCGGCAACCGCCGCAACACCTGCAACAGCTGCCACAGCGGCAACACCTGCAACAGCGGCAACAGCTGCCACACCTGCAACAGCGGCAACACCTGCAACACCGGCTACACCTGCAACACCTGCAACACCTGCAACACCGGCAACACCTGCAACAGCTGCCACACCTGCAATAGCGGCCACAGCGGCAACACCTGCAACACCTGCCACAGCGGCAACACCTGCAACAGCTGCAACACCTGCCACACCTGCAACAGCTGCAACACCTGCCACAGCGGCAACAGCTGCAACACCTGCAACACCTGCAACACCCGCCACAGCGGCAACCGCCGCAACACCTGCAACAGCTGCCACAGCGGCAACACCTGCCACAGCGGCAACACCTGCCACATCTGCAACAGCTGCAACACCTGCTACACCTGCTACACCTGCAACACCTGCAACAGCAGCAACCCCTGCAACAGCTGCAACACCGGCAACACCCGCAACACCCGCAACACCTGCAACAGCTGCCACAGCTGCAACACCTGCAACAGCTGCAACAGCTGCCACAGCGGCAACAGCTGCAACACCTGCAACACCGGCAACACCTGCAACACCTGCAACACCGGCAACACCTGCAACACCGGCTACACCTGCAACACCTGCAACACCCGCAACAGCTGCCACAGCGGCAACACCTGCAACAGCGGCAACAGCTGCCACACCTGCAACAGCGGCAACACCTGCAACAGCTGCAACACCTGCCACACCTGCAACAGCTGCAACACCTGCCACAGCGGCAACACCGGCAACACCTGCAACACCTGCAACAGCAGCAACCCCTGCAACAGCTGCAACACCGGCAACACCTGCAACACCCGCCACAGCGGCAACCGCCGCAACAGCTGCCACGGCTGCAACAGCCGCAACACCTGCAACAGCTGCCACAGCGGCAACACCTGCCACAGCGGCAACAGCTGCCACACCTGCAACAGCTGCAACACCTGCAACACCGGCAACACCCGCCACAGCGGCAACCGCCGCAACACCTGCAACAGCTGCCACAGCGGCAACACCTGCAACAGCGGCAACAGCTGCCACACCTGCAACAGCGGCAACACCTGCAACACCGGCTACACCTGCAACACCTGCAACACCTGCAACACCGGCAACACCTGCAACAGCTGCCACACCTGCAATAGCGGCCACAGCGGCAACACCTGCAACACCTGCCACAGCGGCAACACCTGCAACAGCTGCAACACCTGCCACAGCGGCAACAGCTGCAACACCTGCAACACCTGCAACACCCGCCACAGCGGCAACCGCCGCAACACCTGCAACAGCTGCCACAGCGGCAACACCTGCCACAGCGGCAACACCTGCCACATCTGCAACAGCTGCAACACCTGCTACACCTGCTACACCTGCAACACCTGCAACAGCAGCAACCCCTGCAACAGCTGCAACACCGGCAACACCCGCAACACCCGCAACACCCGCCACAGCGGCAACCGCCGCAACAGCTGCCACGGCTGCAACAGCCGCAACACCTGCAACAGCTGCCACAGCGGCAACACCTGCCACAGCGGCAACAGTGGCAACAGCTGCCACACCTGCAACAGCTGCCACAGCGGCAACACCTGCAACAGCTGCCACAGCGGCAACAGCGGCAACACCTGCAACAGCGGCAACAGCCGCAACAGCCGCCAAAGCCGCAACACCTGCAACAGCTGCAACACCTGCAACAGCTGCAACAGCTGCCACAGCGGCAACACCTGCCACAGCGGCAACACCTGCAACAGCTGCCACACCTGCAACAGCGGCAACACCTGCAACAGCGGCAACACCTGCAACAGCTGCAACAGCTGCAACACCTGCAACACCTGCTACACCTGCAACACCTGCAACAGCAGCAACCCCTGCCACGGCTGCAACAGCCGCAACACCTGCAACACCTGCCACAGCGGCAACAGCGGCAACAGCTGCCACAGCGGCAACAGCGGCAACACCTGCAACAGCTGCCACACCTGCAACAGCTGCCACAGCGGCAACACCTGCAACAGCTGCCACACCTGCAACAGCTGCCACAGCGGCAACACCTGCAACAGCTGCCACAGCGGCAACAGCGGCAACACCTGCAACAGCTGCAACAGCCGCAACAGCCGCAACACCTGCAACACCTGCAACAGCTGCCACAGCGGCAACAGCGGCAACACCTGCCACAGCAGCAACACCTGCAACAGCTGCCACAGCGGCAACACCTGCAACAGCTGCCACAGCTGCAACAGCCGCCACAGCGGCAACCGCCGCAACAGCTGCCACGGCTGCAACAGCCGCAACAGCTGCCACAGCGACAACACCTGCCACAGCAGCAACAGCGGCAACAGCTGCCACACCTGCAACAGCTGCCACAGTGGCAACAGCTGCCACAGCGGCAACACCTGCAACAGCTGCAACAGCTGCCACAGCGGCAACAGCGGCAACACCTGCAACAGCTGCCACAGCGGCAACAGCTGCCACAGCTGCAACAGCGGCAACAGCTGCCACAGCGGCAACAGCGGCAACACCTGCAACAGCTGCCACACCGGCAACACCTGCAACACCCGCCACAGCGGCAACACCTGCAACAGCGGCAACAGCTGCCACAGCGGCAACAGCTGCAACAGCGGCAACACCTGCAACAGCTGCCACAGCGGCAACAGCTGCCACAGCGGCAACAGCTGCAACACCTACAACAGCTGCCACAACGGCAACAGCTGCAACAGCGGCAACAGCTGCCACACCTGCAACACCTGCAACAGCAGCAACCCCTGCAACACCCGCAACACCCGCAACACCCGCAACAGCTGCCACGGCTGCAACAGCCGCAACACCTGCAACAGCTGCCACAGCGGCAACACCTGCCACAGCGGCAACAGTGGCAACAGCTGCCACAGCGGCAACAGCGGCAACACCTGCCACAGCGGCAACAGCGGCAACAGCTGCCACAGCTGCAACAGCGGCAACAGCAGCAACACCTGCCACAGCGGCAACAGCTGCAACAGCGGCAACACCTGCAACAGCTGCCACAGCTGCAACAGCTGCCACAGCGGCAACAGAGGCAACATCTGCAACAGCTGCCACACCGGCAACAGCTGCCACAGCTGCAACAGTGGCAACAGCTGCCACAGCGGCAACAGCTGCAGTTCCCCGTGAAGATAGCAGGATCATTGGCGGTTATGAGTGTTCACCTCACTCTCGTCCATACATGGCCTCCCTCAACTACGGGTACCACTTCTGTGGCGGGGTGCTGATTAACAACCAGTGGGTGCTCTCTGTTGCCCACTGTTACAAGTAAGTAAACATTGATGGGTTTTAAATAAATAAATAAAATATGCGTTTTGGAATTTGTTCCAAAGGTCTTTATTTTTGTTATAGATTATCTTGCTAGACATTTATGCATTTTTTTGTCTTCATTTAAAAAAAATCTAAATATCAATCAATGAGCATGTATCGCAGACATGTTAAATGTGTGTTTAGCTTTAAATATTTTAAAAAAGAGTGTGGTCTTTGAAAAATGCAGAACATTTAGAGATTAAGAGTGTTGTAGAGATATTAGAGAACAGAATAGTGAAAGCTTTCACTGCTTCCACATGTTTCTATAACGTTGTACCTCCTCTATAAGTCCCTATTCCATGCAGGTCATTCTGGGCGATCACAACTTGCGAGTGTTTGAGGAAACAGAGCAGCTCATGAAGTTCAACACCATCATCCGGCATCCTAGGTGAGGGAAACATTTAAAAATCCCACTCTTCTTCTCTTTGAATACCCAACATTGGAGAGGAACAGCTGCCGTCTAAAGCGTGTTTTGTATTTTCTGTATGCAGCTATGACTACCAGACTCTGGATTTCGACATCATGTTGATCAAGCTGTACCACCCAGTGGAGGTGACGGAGGTAGTCGCCCCCATCCCGTTGCCCACAAGGTGTCCCTATGGGGGGCTTTCCTGCTCTGTGTCCGGTTGGGGTAACACCAACCTTAGAGGAGAGGGTGGGTTGATTATTATGTGTTGTATTGTACAGCTTAACAGATGTATAGGTCACCTATTATGCAAAATCCACTTTTCCATGTCTTTTATGCATGAACAAACATGTGTCCCCTGAGATTCTGAAAATGTCATGACAAAAATGTTGCTCACTTTCTTTCCTGATCCATTTATATAAAAATCTGTCTGAATATGAGCTGATCAGATGTTGGCTTTTTTTTCCTTATTTATTTATACAGGTGTCAAATCTCATTGAGACACAAGGTCTCATTTTCAAGAGAGACCTGGTAACACTACCACACAAAGTTACAGACAGATTGGACACTAAACCTCCTGTGTGTCAAAGAATAGATTTCAAAGGACTGCTGCTGGTTTATAAAGCACTGAATGGTTTAGACCCAAAATACATTTCTGACCTCCTGCTAAATTATGAACCATCCAGATCTCTCAGGTCTTCAGGGACTGGTCAGCTTTCTGATTCGTCTGAATTTATCAACATCGTCCCCTTGAAAAATCAGCTCCAAAGCCTCAGCTGTAGTAAACTTCCTTGCCATACCTCAGTTTACATTCAAACCACTAAAAGAACGTATTCCAACTTTTATTTTGTTTTCGCACGTGGAATTATACCGGCTCTCGTTTCAGTACACAAAACAACGGAACTGACTCTGAATCAGACTCCGATTGGCTGTGACTGCATGTGTTACGGTGTATGTTGGAAGCAGGACCCAAATGCAGATATAAACTGAAAAAACTCCTTTATTTCAAGGCTAGGGCTAGGGATATAAACAAAGACAAAACAGAACACTCACCGACGAACTAGTCATGACACAAGACGAACCGACATTGAACACTGGGAGACAGGGGAATTTAAACACAGGGTAACTAGACACAGGTGGGAACAATCAGGGGTGGGGCTGACACTGATGAGCACAGGAGACACACAAGGAGTGACAGGTGAAAACAATCAGGAAATTAGACACACCAGGGAAACTAACGACAGGAGGAAAAACACAGGGAAAAGGACCAGACAATATACCAAGAGGAAAACATGACGGGGAGAACAGCAAAACACCCAAACCAAGACATAGAAAACGTGACATAACACAATAATCGTAACAGAACCCCCCCCTCAAGGGACGGATTCCAGACGTCCCTAAAATACCAAAAACGTCCAAAAAACAATGTCCAGCAGGGTGGGTGGAGGGGGACCGGAGGAGGGACATAAAACTAGGGCCACCAGGGTGGGTGGAGGGGGTCAGGAGGACGGGTCCGGGCCGACAACCCAGGAGCACCGCGGAGGACCCGGAAGGGATCTCGGGCGGACGGCCCGGGGGCAAGATAGAAGCCGAGAAGGGGGACTCGGGCGGACGGCCCGGGGGCAAGACAGAGTCCAAGGTGGGGGTTATGGAGGGGCGAAGGCCACCGCGGCCGGAAAAGTCAGGGGGCCGGGCTCGAGGGCGAAGGCCGTGACTCTCAGGGGCCCGGGATCGAGGGTGAAGGCCGTGGCTCTCAGGGGGCCGGGATTGAGGGTGAAGACTCCGGCTCTCAGAGGGCCGGGCTCGAGGGCGAAGACCGGACAGCTCCGGAGGCCGGGCAGGAACCGGTGTCGACCGGACCGGATCCGGAGGCCGGGCAGGAAAGCGCTGATGGGACAGCTCCGGAGACCGGGCAGGACCCGGTGTCGGCCGGACAGAAACCGGAGCCGGTCGGACAGGCTTCGGCAGGATCCCCCACGGAAGTGGACCAGGAGTTGGCAGGAACCCCGGCGAGACAGGTGATGGACATGGGGCTGGCAGGGCCCCCGGTAGAACCTCCAACGGCACGGGATATAGGGTTGGCAGGACCCCCGGCAGGGGAGCAGACGGCGGGACCTCCAACGAGACCGGACACAGGGCTGGCAGGACCCCCGGCAGGGGAGCAGACGGCGGGACCTCCAACGAGACCGGACCTAGGGTTGGCAGGACCCCCGGCAGGGGAGCGGACGGCGGGACCTCCAACGAGAAAGGAGAAGGAGCTGGCAGGCCCCCCGGCAGGAGAGTAGACGGCGGGACCTCCAACGGGACAGGACATGGAGCTGGCAGGACCCCCGGCAGGAGAGTAGACGGCGGGACCTCCAACGGGACAGGACAAAGGGTTGGCAGGACCCCCGGCAGGAGAGTAGTCGGCGGGGCCTCCAACGGGACAGACATACGATTGGCAGGACCTCCGGCAGAGGAGTAGTCGACGGAGCCCCCAACGGGACAGGACCCGGAGTAGGGACCCGAGAGGAGACTCGAGAGGAGACTCGAGAGGAGACTCGAGAGGGGAACCAAGGGGGAACTCGAGAGGGGACTCGAGAGGGGACTCGAGAGGGGAACTAGAGGAGGGACTAGAGGAGTAACTAGAGAAGGGAACTCGAGAGGGGACTCGCGAGGGGAACTAGAGGAGGGACGAGAAGAGGGACGAGAGGAGGGATTAAGGAGGGACTAGAGGAGGGAACTCGAGTGGGAACTGGAGAGGGGACTCGAGGGGGGACTCGAGGAGTGACTAGAGGAGGGACTAGAGAAGGGAACTCGAGAGGGGACTCGCGAGGGGACCAAGAGGAGGGACGAGAGGAGGGACTAGAGCAGGGACTAGAGCAGGGACTAGAGCAGGGACTAGAGCAGGGACTAGAGCAGGGACTAGAGGAGGGACTAGAGGAAGGAACTCGAGAGGGGACTGGAGAGGGAACTCCAGAGGGGACTCCAGAGGGGACTCCAGAGGAAACTGGAGAGGGGACTGTGGCAGCTGGAGCTGGAAACCTGGCTGTAAGGTCCGGAGCGGAAGCCTGGACCCTGGCTGTGTAAGCCAGGTAATCCAGTATGGACGCAAAGCTGCGTGGGCCGGTACTGGAGCATGGAGGCATGGCTGCTAGCTTGGCTTTGCGCCTCCTTCTCTTAGCAGCCGCCTGTGGCATCAAAAAAGCTGAATCCGCTGGGTCCATCTTTGGTCGGTTCGTAATGTTACGGTGCATGTTGGAAGCAGGACCCAAATGCAGATATAAACTGAAAAAACTCCTTTATTTCAAGGCTAGGGCTAGGGATATAAACAAAGACAACCCAGAACACTCACCGACGAACTAGTCATGACACAAGACGAACCGACATTGAACACTGGGAGACAGGGGAATTTAAACACAGGGTAACTAGACACAGGTGGGAACAATCAGGGGTGGGGCTGACACTGATGAGCACAGGAGACACACAAGGAGTGACAGGTGAAAACAATCAGGAAATTAGACATACCAGGGAAACTAACGACAGGAGGAAAAACACAGGGAAAAGGACCAGACAATATACCAAGAGGAAAACATGACGGGGAGAACAGCAAAACACCCAAACCAAGACATAGAAAACGTGACATAACACAATAATCGTAACACAGAGTGTCCGATTCAGAAACGTGACTTTTCCACTATTTACGTCACAAACAAAGATGGTGGATGAGAATAGATCTATAAAACAGACAGAAAGGGATAAGCAATGCGCCAGAGTCAAGGTGAGACTATCCGCATCTTTTAAAACTTTACGTACATTCGTTTCACCAGTAAACGCCTCTCAATGAAAAACGTAATAGAGTTACTTATTGCCGTTTCTGTAGTTTAAGAGGAAAAACACGGCATATCTCTGGCTCAAACAACTGATAAATGATGACACTTGGAACTTGGAAGTGATATTTGTAATCGTATACGGCCCAGTGGGTCTCAGAGGGTTAAGAGATGTTGAGGTCCTGACATGTAATTGAATGTAATCTGCCTGCAAGGTGTTACCTTCAAACTAAACGTGTGTAAAAGTGCATTTACTCAAGTACAATCTTGAGATACTTTTTACATTTAAATGTTATTTTAAAATTCTACTTCACAACATTTTAAAATCTGACAGCCTCTGTTGTGTGTGTTACAGTGTACATGCCCACCCTCCTGCAGTGTTTGAACGTGCCCATAGTGGACCAGCAGGTCTGTGAGAACGCCTATCCCGGCATGATCTCCCCCAGGATGGTGTGTGCCGGATACATGGAGGGAGGCAAAGACGCATGCAATGTGAGTCTTACAGTCACTTTCTCTCAGATGTGTGTGTGTGTAAGAATAAATCACATGCTCACACACTCTGTGTTTCATCCCCAGGGTGACTCCAGCAGCCCTCTGGTGTGTGAGGGAGAGGTACACGGCCTGGTGTCATGGGGTCAGGGATGTGCCGAGCCAAACTACCCCGGGGTCTACGTCAAACTGTGTGAGTTCCACTCCTGGTTTGAGGAGGTCCTGACCGCCAATCCCTAAATAAATTACTAGTTTATTTTCTTCACTTCTCCCACTGGTTCACAGCCCTGGTTTTTATTGTTCTGTCTTCTCTCTGGTGCCAATCAAGACTCTTAACACACATGTGCCAGAATATTGAAAACTGAATAAAATCACTTGGTATTCACTTGTCTGTTCATGTCTATAATGTGAAAACATACACCAATCACTTATAAGCTCAAGTATGTGTTACTGTAGGTACAGGTTTATTTGATTTAATACCATTTAAGACAGTTTGATGGTGCTATATCGCTTTGATATACAGTAGAGCAGTGGTTCTCAACTGGTGGGTCGCGGACACGTTTCGAGTGGGTCGCAAGATGTTTGAGTGAAGAAAACAAAAATAATATATTTTTTAATTTTTTGGGAAAAAAGTCAAACTTTTATTTTTTTGAAGGTCCGATTTTCTAACGCTGTGAATGCAGTAGGCGTTGGACTGGAAGTACCGGAGACCATAAACGGTTTTGAAAACTTCTGTCACGTGGTGATCATCTTCTCAATAAAACGTCTTTGCTGATATTTTGTCCAGTCTTCTGGCCAATCAGAATCAAGATTGTTGCCGGAAGTCCCCACGGAGAATAACTTTGCGGTATAACTACTCTTTATACATCCATGGGTACAACTTCAGATAAAAATGAACACATAATGAAATATGACCCCCGGTTTGATGATTGACAGGTCGCAGAACAATGGGAGCTATCTACCCTTACCCACAATTTAAAGTAAGTCACACAGACTATCTCCTCTTTGCTCTTCTCTCTTTGTGGAGCAGCAAGTTCAGCAGTCAGAACAAAGTGAAAAACAAACAATGGCATAACATAGTAATATGTCGGGTAGTAATATATTTATTTATTTATTTCAGACCCCCCTGCTGGGGTTGGGTATTCAGTGCTGAAAACCCAAGGCCACATGTACCACATGTACTATATGTTATATAGTTCAGCTTTGATTCCATCATCTCATTAAATCTTATTTAAAAGCATTATTTTGTTCTGTGAAGGGATATATGCACTGTACTTCACTTTAATTAATAATGAATGCTGAAAAGCGTATATATTACAGCATGATTTTTTGTTGAATAGATTTGAGTGGTTCGAAATTTCGGGTCGCGATTTATTGACAAAGGAAAAAGTGGGTCCCGAGCCTGACCAGTTGAGGACCACTGCAGTAGAGGGTTTAAAAGCTGTTATAAGGAACATGTTCATGGTATCGGTTAAACAGTGAGTTAGCACATTTCTCTCTCCAGACATGTGATAGCCCCCTTCCTTTTTCAAAAGTGTTAGGGTTGTAATTATAATGTCAAGCATTTTTAATAATTTCCATTATTTAAGGGGGGCTCATACAATGTTTTAATTATAAAGAATAAGTGCTGAACCTACTGCTGAGATAATGGCAGTGTAATTATTGAACAGTAGGAGGCCTCAGTGAGAAATCTTCCTGTCAGTCCCACCCACTCATTACAGCTAAACATGACACCAGAAACTATTTTTACTTTCACTGACGGCTGATTTTCAGGTATTTCTCGCTTTGATTTAGAGTCTTTATCTTGCAAAGGTGCTCTTCTGTCAGGACGACATTCTTCTCGTCATCTCTTCAAGGTCACATTTGTCTTCTCTGAGCCCCGCTCTCCGTTCCTCCCTCTCTTTGTGTCTTTGTCTCTGTTTCACTGGGCTGGAAGGTCCGAGCCACGCTGCTGCACATACACACACAAAGAGATTGTACTAAAATGTCTGACTCAACTCTTAAATACATTTTCATTTTAAATTAATGATATATATTAACTTCTAGCTAGCCTTTCAAACAAAGGTGTCACTCAAAGCATTACCAATTGCTGCATTGCAATAATAGCTGGAACTGTCATTTATGTGTTCTGCAACTTGCTGAATGTCTGCTATGAAAGGGTCTATGAATAGGATTTATTTGGGGTAAGAAATACAAGATGTTAGCAAGGATTATACGATTCACGCCTGCAAGATTTACTTATAAGCAAAATACATTGTGGACAGACTTTTGCGAGAAAAGGAACTACTCATTTGCATGAAATAACAGAATGAGACACATCCATGAAAAATAAAATTATTTTGTGCAACAGGGAAGACTTGACATTTATGTATTGCTCTGTGAAAGGGAACCATAGACTTATCATGACATTTTACAGTTTTTGAGACACATAATGTTTCAAGTGGAGAATAATCTCAGATATAGTTTCAAAGACTGTATGTGCACAACACAAGTTTATAAAAGGCCAGCCCTCTGAGAGGAAGATGCAGACTTTGCTTCTGTGAGATATTCAGCACTGCTTAAAACAGAACAATACTAACCAGGAATATATACAAATAAACACAATGCAAATTATTACTTAAAGAAAGGCATGACAACCAAAATCTCAAATGCAAAATATCATTGCATCTGCACACGTTGCAATGCTGATTCCCTCATAGATAATTGGTCGAGATTTTCCCAGAAGCTCCAGATAAAGCTACATCTCAAGATCACTATCTCAGTATCACAAGTCACTCTGTACAGTTTTGACTGCATGCTCAAAATGTGTCTCCTGAAGGCTTCTTGTATACATTTAACAACAACCACATGCCCCCCCTTTTATTAAACTTAAACTTTTTGTGTCACCTGTTCTTCTTTTTCTCTTGTTTGTGTCTTCTCCATGCTCCATTGCCACTTTGAGCCGGCTGAAGAGAGGGAACACACAAAGATAATGCAGCCTTCAGCTACTACTGGGTATCAAGAATACATTTATTATAAAATCTTTAATGCAATTCAAATTACAGACTTAGAGGACATATGCTGCAGCACCTCTTTTCACCCTCTGTCTGAAACCAGTGCCCAGTCTGCTCTGATTGGTTAGCTGGCCGGCTTTGTTGCGACCGCTTAGAGATGTCCCGCCCCTTAGCCTATCGCATACAATGTTTTGGAGCTCTAGCCAATAAGAGCGTTACATGGTGATGTAACTATGTTTTTGAAGTAAACAAGGGAGTCCAAGTTTCAGAAGTGCCAAGTGTGTGGGAGAGACACTTCCCAGTCTGGAGGGAACTTTGGGATTTTATCCTTTGTAGACCATTTACATGCACACAAAGCTATATAACACACTACAGGAAAGGGAGTACACAAAAACGTCTTAGTTACAGTAAGCAGAGTTACTTCCACCTCTGGCTTTCTACACATATTCACACCACTGTTGGTGAGTGGTTTTCAATACTATGCATTAATTAACATTCATCAGAGTTTGTCTCAGAGGAAGGGAGGCATTTAACACTTCCCATCATAAAACCGTGAAAAAGTAAGACCAACAGCAACAATATGCAAATAGCTCGAGTGTTTGAGGGAACTTACTGAACTTGAGTGGGAGTGTTTTTCCGGGGTCTGGGTTTCTGAAGTCGGCGGTCGGCTGGAGGGAGATGGAGAGCGTGGGGTGGTGACGTTTTTAGGGGGCAGAGGTGGAACACTGAGGTGGGACCGGGGAACTTGGTAATCCGAACTTGAGAACTGTTGAGAGAAAATGTTGGCAGTCGGTGGTGAGTGAGTTAATCGTTTTATATTTCAGTGGAGAGCATTACTTTAAAGTGACAAGAGATTTTAAAGTGGGAATGAAGATGTATGTTGCAAATGTGCAGCCTCAATTTTAAGAAAAAGTGCTGCTAAATCACTTTAGCTTTCTTTATTTCTCTCATACTGCCTGTACTGCAGCACCTCTTTTCACCCTCTGTCTTAAACAAGAGCCCAGTCTGCTCTGATTGGTTAGCTGGCCAGCTCTGTTGTGATTGGTCAACCGCTTAGAGATGTCTCACCCCTCAGCCTATCAAGTGTGGGAGAGAAACTCCCTCTGGAGGGAACTTGGGGATGTTAGCCTTTGCAGACCATTAACATGCACACAAACCTATATCAAACACTACAGGAAACCCTAAAAGCATGGGCACAAAAGTGCCTTCACTCACCTTCTTCAGGGCAGCCATTTCCTTTAGCACCAGTTCAATGTCCTCATGGTCCTCCTCCTCCTCCTCCTCCTGGTCCTCCTGATCCTCCTCCCCCCACTGACCGCTGCCTGGTAGGAAGGGCTCCACGAGGATGGACTCAGTTCCTCTGATGTCGCAGCGACAGTACGGACAGGTCTGGCCAGCCGACTTCTGCTAGATAGTCAGGTCATGGGGCAGAGTATTGGAAACACTAAATGAATGTAGAGCCATTGTCTAAAGAGCTTTGTGTCTTTTCAAAGAAAGAAGCCACCAGTTTTTCAAAAGATAAAGGAGGTGGAAAATACCAGGTTCAACTGACTCTGTACATTGCGGTTTTACACAAATGTAAACCAGATCAAGATGTACCATTGTGACATTTTAACTTTTAGCACACAGGCTTTGTGCCTGTCCAGGTCTTATGTGGAACTGAAATGCAGACTGTCAATGTTTGCAGTTGACAAGACTTCTCAGATTGCCCGTATCTTATTTTTCACCTGCAATAGTTTTCTGGCTTATTTCTTTTTTGTTAGGCCACATTACTTTGAAGATCTTATAAGATAACTTGGTACCACTTTACAATAAGACTACCCTTATAAAGGATTCATAAAGGGTTTATAATTAGGTTATGAATTAGGTTGTAAACACTTTATTAATCATTAAGCACCATTTATAAACCAGTTCTAACATAGTTTACATACATCAAGACAGGCTCACTATTTGGCAAGATGACTAAGCCTTATATTGGCTACTTAGCAAGAATCAACTCAGTGACCAACAAATACCAAGGATGCTGGCTGATGAAGAAGACAAAGTAAGCTACTGTAGGTAGCCAATATAAGACTTAGCAGTACAGCAGTGGGCTCACTATTTGGCAAGCAACCGGTCACAGTTGCCCTGTTTATCCAACCCAGTCTCACATCTAAAAAAAACTGTAATAACTACGTTGGTACACAACTTAGGACGTAGTATTTCTACAAAAACGCCTCTGAAATTGTAGGATCCCTACGTTTTTTTTCATCATTAATTCCACTGGCTAGAAAAAAGAAACATGGCCGAACTTCGTTTTATTCTCGGTGGAAAATGCCTATTTTAAGGTTAGTTTGGCCATTAAAATGCGTTTTGATGTCATTTGATGCGAGAAATATGAGTTGTTATTTCAGATTATGTGTGCAGTGGATGAACATGATCTTTAGTTTGCTAGTTATTACGAAGATTACTTCAGGAAATTGTGTCCATACAACGTTTTCATTGTTACCAAGGTGGTTGCTAGGGACGCTGCTATTGATATTATTTCTGTTATGTTGTGTAACTGTTTAATGGTGTTATCTTTAATGCTACCCCCTTCCCCGTCAATTTATAGTGTTGGTCCACAGCGCAAACGTATTAGTTTAACAAAATCCGCATTTAAAATTGTGGCATAGATAGCCTACGTTATTTTCCCCTGTGCAATTCTCCATTTACTCAACAATTAAAAGGAAAGTGCACTTTTGAATTTAGAGTTTTGATTAACAGAAATCTTTGGATTTGTGTGCCATCAAATATGGTTAAATGTAATTGATTTCACTGAAACAGCACCATAAGATTTTCTGTTTAGCTTTCTCTGACATTACTATAGAGTTGATCAGGCTAAAAGTGCCTGTTCATAATTTTAAAGTTCTTATTTTAAATATGAATGGCATCCATTATTGATACTAATGGTTTATTTGCACAGCTCTTTTCTTTTCCACTGTTAAACCAAGGTCTGTGCTTTGTCGTTATTAAAGTATTTGCTTATGCAATGCATTGATTTAGGAGGCTTTTAGTGTGGAGTCCACATCTCTATCTGTGGCCTGACAGAACTGGAGAGTTGACACATTTGTGGATGCATCTTGACCTAATTCACAAGCAACGTTGTACTGAATATTTCTGAAAATGTTGTCTTGTGTCAATAAGGCTGACAGATGCAATATCACTTCAATATAAAAACTAAAGTTGGATAAAGGAGCGTTTGAACATCCTTATGTCCTTATGTGTAATAGCTCCATTGATACACAAACACGGGCTAGGCTATCCAAGGCTATTTCTGATTACTTTTTCTTGAATCGAGGAATGTTTTTGCACAAATGATTGTGTCAGCAATTAAATTATGTTTTATGAAAAGATACTGAGGAATTTCTCATGGTATTGATTTGTGAGGGTTATCTTATACAACAGAGGATGTGAAAATCTTGTTTTGTCATCCCGACTGTTTCACACCACTGAACACAGACAACAGTTCCGTTAATAACCTGCCTCGCCTCAGGGCGTCTCAACGTTAGCACAGGTTTTAAATTAGCTACAGGCCAGTGGTTCACAACCTTTTTGGTCTGAATTACATTCACTGCCCCTTCAGATGGACTTGTTTACCCCGTTATACAGTAGATTCCCAATGTATGTTTTCAAATGTATAACACTACTCCTTATATAAAAGTTGATATTGTTTTCTCATACAATTGAACTGGTAATAATAAGGTTGGCTTGGTCGACAATCATACTGCTAATACTAGTTAGCTGAATTACTGCATTACTTAAACTTTAACCTTTTATCCATTAGATTAGGTTGGAATAGTTATATTTGTATACTTATATTCTTTATTGACTCCAAATCTGGATTTTTTTTCAGAGCAGAACAGCATCTAAATAAGACATTGCACATGGCATACATTATATATTTCATATATAAACAAACAATACATAATAGAAATAGACAAATATATCCTAAAGAGTATGTATGGACGACACAATATAAAACAAAGTATCAGATGACCCTGTATTAGGCTGCAGCCACACAAGGACGATAACGGTCATATCCGCTACAGTTCTCTATCAGATAGACGGTTCGGCCACACGAGGCCAACATGGAAACGCAGAAAACGATAACGGGTCCCAAGGTGGGTAGATCTGCGAACGAAACGCTCTGTGGGGGCAAACGGCTCTGTGTTTACACCAGATACGATCATTTCCTGATAACGTTGAAGCAATAGCCCCGCCTCTCCCCACCTCTCCTGCTCAGAGATCAGCTGCTGGGCTGTCAGAAGAGGGGGAGGAAAAGAGAGGATCCGTTTTTTATTATTATATAAAGTAGTTATCAATTTGTTTTAAAGCTAAATAAATAACAAAGACAACCTCTGACCGGCACTTTTCTAATTTTGTCCGGAAGATTTCAACATGTTGACCGGCGAAAAAAAATCTAACTGGAACTCTGCCGCACGGTCCCCTCGTTCCTTGGAAGAGGCGGAGAGGTGGGTGTTTGTCATCTGCTGGTGGACTACCGGAGAGATTTACAGCAGGAGCAAACGCTTGCCTCGGGGAGGGAGAAAAAGAGCCAGAGCATCCACAGCGGAGAATAAACAGAAGGGCAACCATGGAAACCATGCGCGGGAAGTCTTCTTCGCTGCTTTTGTGGCAGGAGTACAGTGCCACATATAGGCCCGGCATATGTACTACAGCGTCTCCAGCGCTTTCGGACACGTTTCTGGTGCCCAGGGGCGGACTGGCCATCGGGACGTTCGGGACGAATCCCGATGGGCCGGTACTGAAGTGGGCCGGTCGGACGATGTGGGCCGCCCGGTAACCGGCAGGGCTCGATATTAAATGGCCCGCTGGCCCGGAAGCACTATTTAGACCCCCCGGGCAGCATAACGTACTTTCCACTTGCCCACTCGGGCCACTAAAAATATTGCTTTAAAAAAAAATTGTCCTGTGGTATTGGTATTTTGACTAGCAATTTAGTTAAATTGTTTCGTATATCAACGCTACAACATAGCGTTCCGTGAGTCGGTTGTCGTTGTTGGGTGAAAAGCAAACAGCTGTTCGCTGCGGAGTGCAGCGCGAGCAGGCTCCCGTGAGCGGCAGCGCGCTCCTTCACTATTTCGCCAAAATGTTTTTAATACCAGCGGTAACCGGCCAAGCGCCGGGCAAAAAACAATCTTCAAATAAAAGAAAGTCACCGGAGGAGTTAAAGGAGAGTGACAGGGATCATGAGAAAAAGAGGGAGAGAAAGTTTCAGCTTGATCGATGGAGTTGGCTTCTAGTGGTGCAGTGACGCGTCCTAAAACCCTTTTACAATCTATCGATTAGATTTATGATTCGAAAATGATAAAAGTAGGGTAGACATGTGGAGATTATCCGGCTGAACAAAACGTGCATTTATCAAACAGGTTTGTTTTCCACAGACCTTATTTCCAGCTATTTTCCAAAACCCTTGTCGAGGGAACCAGCAGCTTACTTCCTGGTTTTAGGACGCGTCACTGGCTGCACATCTCAATATGATGCCAATATAAACAAGGTCTTCTGTCGGCTCTGTACATCAATGCCGACCTATGCTGACAAGTAAGTAAAGAGTAGACAATATAAAGGTATTGGCGAAATGTCCCAGCAGTTTAGGATAATGAAGGATCTAATCTATAGCCATTACATGTCTAACTCCTAATGACAGGAAGGCAGAAAGTGCATTATACAAATAATAATCTCATAATAATAGCAAACATTTTTTAACAATGACCACAATATCATTATTTTAATAAACCAAATATGAACAATTGAGGAAAATGAGGAAGAACTAATGATTCAAATGTTGTAGTACAAGTAGTAATGTAGTTAGTGCATAAATTACTATTGCAACAAATGTGTTAATTTTCTTCATTATTAGTCGATTTGTTTTTGGACGAATGCTCCGGGCCATTGGTTACAATGGTGGGGCCAGTGATAATACAAGTCAATTTTACCCTTAATGTCTACCTCTGCGGTAAGTCACTAGCACACCCCCCCCCCGTCGACAATTTACTAGCGGTATTTACTTGCGGCACCGCTTGGGCCGGCGGTACCGAAGTGGGCCGGTCGAGAGTCCCGGGCTGATTTGTAGTCCCAGTCCGCCCCTGCTGGTGCCTATTCCGTGTGGACGGAAGACTTTTTTGATATCGATTTCGCTCCGTTTGCGTTATCGTCCTTGTGTGGCTCCAGCCTAAGACTCACCCACTACTACTAAATAAACTATAAACATAGGATAAATGCTAAATATAAAATATAAAATATAATCAATAAACAAACAAAGCATACATAGCCTACTTATATCACTTGTATCTAACCATTTGGAAATTACTTTTAAATATTGAATTCTACCATTTACTAGAGGCTGTTTAAACGACACGTCGTCATATCACATATTTTTCAATGTTAGTTGTTACTTGATATTATTGTTCAACTAACCTAATATAGTTGTGTGAAATTTGTTGACATAATACCCTTAATTAAAGTCAACATTTCAGTTTTTTCAGTGCACATGCATAACTGCAACATAAGGTGTTGACTGTTGAGGTGATACAGATGACTACATCTGTGGTTGTTCTCTAAATCGAATTATGTCTATTTTTTCAAACTAGTTTAGCTCAATTGTTCAATTGCATGTGGCCCCTGGCAACAGCAGAGGTGTTCAGGGCTGTAAATGACTCTAGTGAATGAGTAAGTGGAGGGGGGATTCTACCTGCCAGCCTGTGAGGCAGGGTTGGCACAGGAGATGTCCACAGGGCTGGATACGAGTGTCCTTATCCCTCTCTGTGCAGATCTTACACAGCTGGAAGGTGCTGCCGATGTCACAGTAAATCTCATACTGCTCCTGTCGGGCGATAGTGTACCGTTTGAGATGTGTAGACATGAAATACAAGACAAAATAATAAGACAACATCTCGGGATACGATCTATGTTTTGTCTCGGTTAAAGCCTCAGGATGTTGTTGACAGTTTGATAAATGGGTAAAGAGGTATGAAGTTCATCCACTTACTTCTGAAACTTTGACTTTGCTCCTGTGGGCCGGCTCACACAAGCTTGTCAGGTCGGGGTTCACATCTCGGCCATCTGGGTACAGGTAGCTGCAGGCACACAAACACACAACACTAAGGAGAAAAAAGAGACAAACAGAGACAAAAATAAACCAGAGAGCTGTGTGTGTTTTTTTCTCTAACCATCCTTCCTTGAAGCCCTGAATGAGTGCCTGGTAGAGAGGTGTATTCTGGGGGATGGTCTGGACGATGCCCCCTTCACTGGTCACATGACCAATAGCCCACTGACCCATTCTTGTGCAGCTCAGGCGGAAGATATAGCTTGGAGGGAAAGAGATTCTGTTAATCCAATGTGTTTATATGTACACATTAAAGTTCCCAGATAAGCATTTAAACATTATTTTAAGTCTCTGGCAAAAAGTAGTTGCTAAATGTAGGTCTTTTTTTTCTGTATTTGTGCAATCAATTACATATTTTAAAAAATCACTTTTTAAGTGCTGTGCATGGTATCGGAACTGCCTGACGCATAAACTATGAAATAAGTAAACAATAAACAATCCTATGTGTCCCCTTTAAAGCAGTTTTGGACACGCGTATTGTCATGGAGCTATACTTAACAACATTTTTGACTCATAGACAGAAAGCTGGAAAGTTTTAGTTGGTTATGCTGAAAAACGTCTGGTAAAAACTGAAGAAGAAAATAAAATACATACATTCAACAAATAATGAATAAACATTCTTTCCAAAGACTTAAATATAGAGTGCTTTGGTTCAATGTTGCTTGGACCTTATTGCTAAAAACTGAGATGAATCCTCAGTAGTATTTAGAGTTTTGAGATATGTGTGACATAATATATGTCCTGTAGGAAGTGCATCAGTCAGAGTTTGTTACTGTGCTGGTCCTCACCTCCCAGGTCTGTGCAGGTAGTGTTCCAGACGAGCTATAACCTGGTCATAGGTGAGGAAGGCCATGTAGCCGGGGTGGGTCACTGCTAGCTGGTTCCAGTTCATTATGAGTGACCTCCACGGCTAAAAATGAGAGCAGACGTAGGATGTTCATTATGATTCATGTTTAAAGAAGTAGTAAACATTTTGGTAAAATATGCTTTATCGCTGTCTTGGTAAGAGTTGCTCTAGATGAAAGGATACCAATCGATTGTCGATATCCCTTTGGACAGAGTAGTTTCCCCCTCCTTCCATTCTTTATGCTAAGCTAAGCTAACCGGCTATAGCTTCAAATTGAAAGTATAAATATACGAAAGGTATCCATTTTCTATATCTCACTCTTTGAAAGAAACCTACTGAGCGTAATAAGCAAAATCTCTAACTATTCCTTTTAAAGAGGGAATATTATTATCATTTCAGGTTCATATGTGTATTTTGTGCCTCTACTGTGACATGTTTTTCGTACTCTGTCACACTGTGATTGGTTAGCTGGCCGGCTCTGTTGTGATTGGTCAACAGGGGGGGCAGAGTGTGTGGGAGAGGAAACTCAGAGGTATTTTAGCCTTTGCACACCATTTACATGCACTAAAACCTATATAACACACTGCAGGAAAGGGTAAACCCCAACAAGATAATAGGGCCTCTTTAAAATCTGTTAAACCCCGAGCCTGTTTTTCAGGTCTCAGGCTCGAAAATGACATTCCCAGAACAAATGACCATATCTTCCCTTCTAAAAGGGTTAAATTAATAATCTTTTTTCTCAAAGTAATGATAAACCTGTGAGTTGGATGTAGAAAAGTCAGAATCAATATAGATGTTTTTTATTTAAAAAAAAATTCAGATTGAACATGGTAAAAAACTGTAAATTATAGTGTCCGTCCATAAAATATGTTGTACTTATAGTGAAAACTAACCTTGGATGATGGGTTAGTAGACTAAAAGCTTTAGGAATCCAAAGTACAACAGATAATAAGTACCCTGTATCAAGATGCAAAACAAGTTATATTTGACCTTTTTAGACAGATTTAGCAAAAAAAAACCTCTTCTGGGGCCTTTTGGGTGGATTTTCCATATCTCTGGTCCCCCTTGTTCGATTTTGATATGTCTGACATGTCTCTGCGCATGCTAGCTTGCAGCAGAGGGGAGAAATATCACTGCTCTGATATAAAGCAACGAAAAAGCTGTTTTATTGCTTATAGATTATCAGAACATTTCAAAGGGGACACAGACACATTGGATTAACCTATGGATTAACTACAGCATCGTTGTTATCGTTTTAATGCCATCGAAGACCAGTTTAGACCAGACAAAGACGAAGGTAAGCCATGTTAGCGTTGTGGGCTACCGAGCGCCACTTGTTTTGATGTACGTTTTTGTTGATAACGTTTGTATCTTTCAGTGTTGAGGTGGGCACCGTTAGATTCTGTGTCTCCTTGCGATCATAAACCATGTGTTGGATGTTGTAGTGGAAATGTCTTTATCTTACCTTATATGCTAAAACCAAATGCTTCTAAAAGCATTGTCTAACACTACTGTACCATTTTCCTATTATGTGCTGTTTTCTCTGCACACTCTAATGGGGTTTTTATTCCCAAGCGCTTCAAGGCCACAGAGCTGATTTGACAGACTAGGTTGAGACTCACACAAAGTCACACAAGAACTTCCCTATTCTGAGAACCGTTATACTATCTACAGCTCAAGTACAGGTGTCTAATAACAATATGACCGTGTGAAGACAGATTTCTGAGCTTCCCGCCCTTTCCTGTATATAAGCTTTGCTATTATATTGTACTGCGCACACTCCTGCAGACTATCCTATACTCTGTGAGACCTGTGACTTTATATTGCGTGTTTGTATTTGAAGCTTCTAATAAATAACCAGAAAGACAACTCTGTCTGTTTCACCATTTATTTTTGATCTTTCTGACTTGTGAATCTCCACAGTATTGACTGGGTCTAAGATTTCCATAACAATGTGCACCTAGGATAAGTAATAAGGGAGCTAGGAGTGATTATCGGTGCAGTAATAGGTTAGCATTTTTCGCTCAGGGGTCATTTAGATGCTTCTTATGAGACTTGTGTTTTGTTTTGGTAAAAATGGTTTGTATCGTCAATTAGCTGAGATTATTCCCGTTAATCTGGTATAACACATTAATAGGTTCTTAAATATTAAGATCCCCTGAGACACAGTGTCGTGAAAAAAAGAAAAAAAAGGACCCGCCGAGGGGGTCCTTGGGGCTTAACAGGGTCTATTAGTTTATGACTTTTGGAAAATTCACCTTACCTGAAACAGTCTGGTGAAGATGTCGAACTCAAACACAGAGATGTAGTCATTACAGGTGAGATCTATAGTTGATTTCAGAGCCATGGACTCCATCCCTTCCTCAAACGCATGCACACTCTGCAGCTGCTCTTTGAAGCTTTTCCACTGCACAAAACACCTGTCAGAACACATTGTTGACATGTAGCAAAAAATAAAAACACAATGAAAATACAATAAAAGTTATCTTGTTAGGAACATTCCCAATACTCACTTGTTTCCGAATGAGCGCATCCAAAACTCCTTTGCCTCTGGCTTAGTCACCCTGTAGGTGTCACCCTGATAACTGCCCCCTGGAAACATGGCCCTCAGCTCCCAGAGCATGTGACTGAACAGCAAGGACAGTTTGGTCAAGTTCCTCCTGAGAAAGAAAAACAAAACAGACTTTCAGTTGTCAGATATAGAAATAGGCTTTGCTTGGACATCACATTTCCTTTTTCTTATGCTCTCTTATACAAACATGTAAAACCATCTTGTGAGGCAATAACTACGTCTCCTCAAACTTATAACCCTTAACTCACACACTTTCTTTGAATATTCTTGCATCTAAAAGTGTCAAAGGCACTAGGATTAAGATTCAGAATAAGGACATATCTGCAGAAACTTTTTAATAAAGTGTCACTACCTTAAAGGTTAGTTTCTTTGCATTTGTCTCCAGTGTAGGTGTGTAAAGTTAAAGGTGTCAGGCCAGGCAGGCTTGTTTTGCTATGGCAACTGTGGTAAACACTGGCTATATATAAATGGTGTAAACATGTAAAGAAATAACATAAAATAAATTCTAACACCATGGTTTTTCAGGGGGACATAGCTCTAATTGTTAAACACTGGATACTGTACTGCTTCTTTTGAGTTAAATCAAACACTGCTGATAGTTTCCGCAGATAAACGCACACAAGGTAGTCCAGCTAGCAAACAGGATGCTCTGCAGCTTGCTTGTCTGTAAATACCACAGAATGTTCCAGTGGCCTAAGTGTCACTCCTTTATAAGAATGTACTGTACCCTCTTTCAAGACACTTCGAGGGTAATTTACTAAATATTTGTTGACAATTTCTTTTTTTTTAAACACACATTTGTCTACAAACATGTCACTTGGTGCAGTCTCTCATAAAAAACTGAATTAAACTATGTAAATGCTACATTTACAGCTTACTTCCATCTTTAACACTTTTTGTATTATACAAAACATAAACAGGTAAAAATATATCAGTTGTCTTTGAAGTATCTTGAAAGATCTTTTTCCGAACATGTTTTACGTAAGACCCGAATGCGTGTTTCAGGAGAGGATTAACTGACTCCACTCTATTTATTTTACTTTTCTAATAAAAATGCAGTTCAAATTGTACAATATCGGAAATATTCTAATACCTGAATACAGTGTATTACAATGCAAGTAATTCCCATCCATTGAATTTGACCCCAACTTCTCATTTTCATCTCACCATATCTGCACTTTCGTAATTATTTTTGAATGTTTCTTTGGAAATATTTTCTGCAGATGTGTCCAGGCAGCCAGTAATTATAAAATGGGCATTCTCTTAAGAGGAGGTTAAAAACGTTTCAACTCGATGAGAAAAACGTATTAGGTGTTGAGGAGAAGGGGAGAAATGGGAGGAGATGTGTTACGGCCCGTCCACACAGCGGCTTTGGAAAAAGCTTGCCGGCGGGCGTGTCTGAAGCTCGACCAACAACCAATCACATGAATCTCCCACCCCTGACACACAAGTAGCGGTTTGATTGGCTAGAGCTTGTACTGGCATATGATTTGATTGGCTGACGCTTCCAACGAAAGCTTCAGAAGCTTCAAAAGTTGAACATTGCTCAACTTTTGCAGCCTGAAACGCCAGGAAAGCTCCGCTCTGCTTCCCACAATGCAGTTCGGCGAAAAGTGACGTCACCCCATTCAAAGTGAATGGGCAGAAGTGTGTGGACGGGCCGTTATTGGTCACGTCTCTTGGTCAGTCTGGCTCCTCGTATAAATGTCATGAAAAAAAAATGGTCGGCAAACACTCCAGTGCACGTGTTATTTTTAGATTAAAGAGTAAACTATGTTGTGAAGCAATGGCGACGCTCTATAGCTTAATTCTCGGATGGGTTAATGTGCTGTAATTGTTTCTTTATTTTAATATTTGAAATATCGCGTGATCACCTGAAGAAGCTCAATGTTAAATGCGTTTTAAGCTTCTGATCTTTCCAATGTGAAAGAGAGAGTAACTTTTAAAGATCTTTGAGGCGCGTTTAAGTTGAGCTCTCTGCAGCCGATGGAAGTCTTTACAGAAGAATCTCAAGCTAAATAAAAATAGTTGTGCAAAACATTCACACATCAGTCGGGATGGGTATCATTAAGGTTTTAACGGTACTACTATTTGTATCGATACCGCTTATCGGTCCGGTCTTTTAACAGTACTGTTCTTTTGGAGAAACAAATAAGGCAAACTAACTAAAGAAATTGGAGAGACAGCAAGCGCATTTCGTGGCATCTGCAGGCAGTGGCAAGTACTTCCGTCATATGCCACAGAGGCCGCTACTCTGTGGTATCTGTGCCAAGTACTTCCGGCATATGCCACAGATGCCACAACTTGCCGAGGCATCTGCCGCTGCTCAACGGGAGTTACCACAAGATGCCAGAGTAAGAGAAGGTTTACTGTAGCTGCCACTGGCCTTCCGTGCCAAATGCTGCTATTTAAACCCGTATTTATCGTGTAAAATGTCGCTGTTTAGGCATGACTTTATCGAACTGATCTGTACACAGGACTGATGATCTGTACACAGGGTTGGGTTGTAACGGAATACATGTAACGGCGTTACGTAATCAGAATACAAAAATCAAGTAGCCTAACTGTATTCAGCTCGCGTTACATTTGAAAAACAACTAATCCGAATACAGTTACTTTCGTAAACATTTTGGAATACTTATTGGAATTATTGGTGGAAAAGTTTCCTCACAAAATGTATCCTAATATTCATTACCGGCAGAACTGTGTGCACAGCGCAGCAGCATGTCTGTGAGGCCCCGCCCCCGCACGCAGATGAGAGAGAGATCTCTTTTTAAATATTGAAAGTTAGAAACGGAGATGGTTCGATAAAACGTGCAAGATAACGTTTATGTAGCATTTCTTTATTGTCGAAATGATGACATTTCATAACGGGATAAAATCAAAGTGAATGGCCTGCTGCTGCTGAAGGCATGGGGCAAATATAACTGTCCTTTGCCTAATTTATAAAGTAAACCTTAGCATCTCACTAGCTAATTACAGCTGCCCTAAGTCTGTAGCCAAGTCTAATAACACCAGTGTACACGTTGCTGTGTCAATACAGATATGTATTTGTTAATTATTTGTCTTTACTAGTCATACACCTGGTTTATCGTAGCAAGCAGTGGAAACTCCCCTCAAGAAGCGACAATTGCCAAGGGCGTTGCAACCCTCACTCGCCAATATTTCATCATAAATATAGCACGTTTGTTTATTTTAGCAAACCATGCTCCAAGTAAAATTGAATAGAAATGATAATGTATAATCTTTTTGAAAAATAGAGATCGCACATCAGTCCTGTGTACAGATCAGTTCGATAAAGTCATGCCTAAACAGCGACATTTTACACAATAAATACGGGTTTAAATAGCTGCGTTTGCCACGGAAGGCGAGTGGCAGCTACAGTAAACCTTCTCTTACGGCCCGTCCACACTACAGCGTCGACAACTCCAATCTGCCCATTCACTTTCAATGGGGTGACGTCACGTTGCCTCGCTTTTTCGCCGAACTGAATTGTGGGTAGCATAGCGGTCCGTCTCCGCCGGAGACGCCGGAGTAGCCAGCGCCAGCCAATCAAATCCCGTTTCGGAAAATCTGACAGCTCAAGCCGTAGCCAATCAAACCGCGTCTAAGCTCGGAGAGATATCCCGCCGTTCATTTCTATATTTCAAAAAAAGTTGGAGGAGAAACTAATTATCGCTGTAGCAAATCACCCGGTTTTGTATGACCAGACCCTCTTCACCTACCGGGATACAAACCGGAGGAACCAGGCATGGAGGGAGGTGGCAGAGACAGTGGGTGAAACTGGTAGGTTTTCGCCTGTTTGGGGAGTTTATATATATATTGCTCCCTTAAGATCCCCGGGGTTTTTTGCTTTGTATGTCGGGGGCGGGAGATTCATGTGATTGGTTGTTGGTCGTGTTGCTTGAATAAAATCCCCAAGCTACAGACACGCCCAGCTCCAAGCTTTTTTTGAAGCTGTAGTGTGGACGCTAAGTTACTCTGGCATCTTGTGGCAACTCCCGTTGAGCAGCGGCAGATGCCTCGGCAAGTTGTGGCATCTGTGGCATTTGCCGGAAGTACTTGCCACAGATGCCACGGAGTAGTGACCTCTGTGGCAGATGCCGGAAGTACTTGCCACTGCCTGCAGATGCCACGAAATGAGCCAGGCCCTACTGAGAAATTGTGAACTAAACTAACATTGCTTTTTATTTAAATTAAATACATAATATTTCACATCAAAAGAAACAACAACGTTTTAACTAATCATATTAAATAATCTGATGACAGAACTGTAAACAGAATAGCTGAAACGTTAACAAAATAAATAACTCTGTTACCTCAAATCATTAACCCATGTTTGTATAATGTAGTTAACTCCGTGTGTTGCTGCTAGCATACATAACACCTGACGTGGAAAAGTTACTCGTGGATGGGGCTACAGAGCTACCAGAAAGACAGTCGAACCCGGTGCATTCCTCCGTCTGAATGTGGTGCACTTTTGCTAAATGTTTAGACAAATTGCTCGTGTTACCGCCCTTACATGCTAATATTGCACTTTAGGCAACGAGCATCGAGACGGGTAAAGTTTAACCACACCTTGGAGTGCGTTCTCTCTGCCATCTCCTCCGTGTGTGTGTGTGTGTGTGTGTGTGTGTGTGTGTGTGTGTGTGTGTGTGTGTGTGTGTGTGTGTGTGTGTGTGTGTGTGTGTGTGTGTGTGTGTGTGTGTGTGTGTGTGTGTGTGTGTGTGTGCGTGCGTGCGTGCGTGCGTGCGTGCGTGTGTGTGTGTGTGTGTGTGTGTGTGTGTGTGTGTGTGTGTGTGTGTGTGTGTGTGTGTGTGTGTGTGTGTGTGTGTGTGTGTGTTGTGTGTGTTGTGTGTGTTGTGTGTGTAGACTGCCCCGTCCCCTCGCAAGCAGGCTGGTGAGAGAGATCGAAAATACTAAAAATAATCATAGAAGCATTTTGCAGTCTTTTTGCTGCAAAATGTTAGTGTTAGTGCAATATAATGTTTGTGTAGCAATAATACATGACATATATTTTTTACATGTCTCCAGTACCGATAAAAAAGACCGCTAACGTCGGAGTTTAACGGTACCACGGTCTTTAATAATTCAGCCCCGGGGCCCGTTTAATACCAGGGCTCGGTACCCATCCCTACACATCAGTAATGGCCAATTTATCTGTTTTCAGACTTGCACAATATGATGATATGATGAAAAAAATGTATGTAACGTAAAACCAAGAACATTAAGCTGTGTCTGAGTGATCCTCAAATTCATGCTCACATTTTGTAATTCAAAACAAATCCTGCAACCTAATATCTATCCGGAACTTTAATCAGTGATTATATTCTAACAATGGAAATTACATATTAAAAACCACACCCTAACCACGATGAGTAAGATATTCAATCCTAATGAAATATTTGTTTGTGTAAAAATTACCCAAATATTAAGTGTTCTAATTTAATTTGTATTTGTGTAAGTATACACATGTTATCATTCATAGTTACACAAACTGGTTTATTCATTAATATACTGATACATATTTGTGTTGTTTTTGATTAAAGTTTAAGCTATATGTTGAACAGAGTTTGCATGTTTGCATGTGTTTCATAAATTCCAGTCAGTGTCAAAACCATCAGTGTGCACAATAATCCACCAGCGGCTCAACCCTTCCACTGTCTGTTTCTGTCGCCTCCTCCATCAGGCTGATCTCAGTTATGTTTTAACCTTAACATACTGCCTGAGTCTGTGGCATGACATGCTCGTTGCCATTTTCTATAAAATAAATGACTGAAATTATTAATTAATTGTCAAAAAACTAGCTGATTATTGTTCTATCAAGCAGCTTTTTCTTTGATTTGTACACCAAGAGGATAAAACATGTGACTGCCTCTCATAAAGTGATTGATTGATTGACTTATTTTAATCTATATTAAAAAAGACAGACAACAAAGGACAAGGTAATGAATGAATAAATTAAGCAATTGAATAAAAGGATTCATAAAACCCTTTTTTTATGTATTGCATTTCAGGTCAAATAACACTTTCTTTCTTTTGTGTAGATGTCGGCCCTCTTACCTGCAGCTGGACGTGTCCTCGAACATCTTGTCCCGTCCCTCTTTGAACAGCAGCAGCGCCCGGTCCGTCTTATCCAGCAGGTTTCGGATGTGGACCCTCAGGTATTTGGCCTCGTCCCTTCGGGGTGCCTGGCCCCCCGGCCCCCTGGGGCCTCTGTAGGGCTCCCAGACCTGAGTCAGCAGTGTTGTCGTCTCAGAGACCAGCTCTGGCAGGTATGGTGGACTGTTCCTCAGGCCCAGCCGGGGGTTAGTGCACAGTTCGCCCAGTTTATGAAGTCTTTTTAGGGTTTTGTCCAGCAGCCTCCTGTCTCCACTGGTAGGAGTCTGGGAGCTAGATTTGGGGCTCAGGGAAGCTCCAGAACCTGCTGCCGCCATCTTTCCTCTGTTGTGAAGTGATGTGAATCAACCTTAAATGTCAGTCTGTCTCCATGTAAGGAGGCGTGATGATAAATAATAATGGTCCTCCTGTTCTCTATTGAATGTGTTTAAGAGCAAAAATAGGAGCAGTTATCATCCAGACTCAAGTGTTTGAGTGTCTCTGCTGGTATGTAATGTCCTTACGGTGTTTTGTGTGAGGTCCCAGCTTCTTTGGATAAGCAGACATCTTAGCCTCTTCAAACAGCATCCATCTTTGATCCATAAAATAATCCAATAGCATTACATGACCCAACGATGGCTCGCCCGCACAATTACAGCATCTCTAAAAATGCACTTCAATCTTAGCATTTCCTCCAGAAATAGCCCATTTTTTTAGAGTCTTTCTCCTGTGTCAGGTCTTCAGAAAAACACAAGAAAATACAAGTCCTGTTATATAGAAGCTGCTTTTTAAAGGTTTTTCACAACAGCTCAACAAAAGTCACCAAGCATAAAGAAGTGAACTGACTACAAAGGAAGGGAGTGACACTGATACTCAACCGTTCTACCAACAACTACCATCCTGACTCTCTCCACCCTCTCACTTTCAGCCCTCCTCACCCTCTCGATAGCACACTTACCAATATTCATGCTCACATCTCAGAGGCAGAGCACTCCCACAATGTCAAGGTCAACAGAACAGACACATCTACTCACAACACAGCGGAAAACATGTCCTCTGTCATTGGCTGAAACTTTGCTGCTTCTTCTTTGTCTCTCTTTCTTTCTTCTGTCACCCCCCACCCCCTCTCTTTCGTTCTAGCTCTTTCTGTTCTTGGTACACCCTTTGAATGGTTTCCTGGTTGCAGCCAGCCAAACAGGTTTACTTTCTTTGCTCTATTGCTTGAGCAGGAAAGCAACAAGAGAGAGCAAGAGAGAGAGATGGGAGTGGTGAAGACCGAGAGGAGTGACCTCAAAATTAAACATGAAAGCAGTGTGCAAGACCTGAGTTAAACTTAGTATCCAGACAGTTAGCCTTCTCACTAACCGACAGGATGCCTGCAATCAAAGCAAAGGTCAAACTTAACAACAACAGTTGTGTTATAAGAAGAATCCTCTTCACCTGACAACTGGCAGGGAACATTGTTTACTGTGTAATTTGAAGGATTTATTTGGCATGTCGCCATATCTTTTCTGCAGAAGTGGCTTATCAGTACATTGACTACTTTGGTTTAAACTCAAATATTTCAAAAACCATTCGATTCATTTCTGTGTAATTGTGCATGGACTTCCCAAGAGGAAGAACCCTAATAACTTTGGTGTGGATTTGGATGCCATTCAATTTAACAGGGAGGCATGTGGCGCAGTGGTTTAATACGCTGATCTTCGAATCAGAGGATAGCAAGTTCGAGTCCCACTGCAGTCAGCATGTCGTGGGGATTGCCCACAGTATTGAGTATGTAAGTCGCTTTGGATAAAAGCGTCTAACAAGTGACATGTAATGTAATTTGTACCCCTCAGAATGAGTTGTTATTGTTAGAGTCACAACTCTTGCTTTACCATCAGGCCAAAATGTTAACTTTTACAAAATGTGTTGTTTTTGGTCATCTACCTAAAAAACCTCTGATATTCCCATCAGTCTTGACTGTAGCCTGCTTTGTGTTTGGTGCCTATCTGTAAATGTTAGAATTCTAATACATAAACAATAACCAAACATATCCCAATCGCAATGATAGAAAACACAAAATAGAAGAAAACTGTCACATTTAAAGAGCACTAATGAGGAAATGTGGTCGTTGTTCGGCAACAAAAGTAAAACAATTCACAAAGGATCTAAACTGTTGATTTACACATGAGACATTTTACTGAATTAGTTAGCATGCTAAATTACCAAGCTGCATTACAATGGTAACAAATGTGAACATATTAGCTGTTAGCCTGCTGAGGCAAGCTTTAACAATAATAAAGCTTTATTTGTATAGCACTTTTCATACACTGGGTGCAGCTCAAGTACTCCAACAACATGACATCACCAATCAAATTAAAACATTAGGGACAGCTGTGTCTCTATACCGTTTGTATGGTCTATGTCTACGATGTGCAGCCACAGCACAGCTTGCATGGATGAATCATGGGCTGTATACATATATTGTTAAAACTAATTTGATTTGGTTCCATTAATCATTGGAAGTTATATTGAAGTGACTGTTATTTTATTATTTTGTATATATTTATTGTTGTGTTTTATCTTAATGTGTGCATATGTGTATCATAGGCGGATTTTGCGGGGGGGCAGGGGGGGCATTGCATTCATTTTTGAGCAGTCGCATGTTGTGACGTTTGTGTGTGTGTGACGTGTGAGGTTAAGGACACAAGTTCCCTCGCTTTTTTTTGCATACAAGTGATTCAGCTATTGTATTACAATAATTAGCAGTAATGGATATTCAGCGATTTTTAAAACCTCCAATTTCGTCATGTAAAAGCTTCAACAACAGAAGAGCCACCGACTGAGCCTAATCTTACAAACCAGCAGCCGTCAGAATGTGAAGTGGCAGACACACAAACAAGCAGCTCTGGATTAGCTAAACCAGATAACGTTAGCCCCACAGCGGAGATCTCTGGATTAGCAGGACCAGCTAACGTCATTAACCCCACAGCAGGGAGACCACCGGTGCCGGGGCCGTCAATGGGTCATGATGATCTTGGGGTAAAACACAGCTGTCCCAAGCAGCCTATCCGAATTCCCCTCAAAAATGATTGGGAAAACAAAACAATAATTTTCCACGTACTATTACAAGAACTATCCCTGGCTGGAATATTCAGTACGAATGGATGCCGTCTTCTGTTTTTCATGCCGCAACTTCCAGACTGACAGCGGTGTGGAGGATTCCTTTATAAAGGGCCTGAGTGACTGGAAAAAAACTAAGCAGCAAACTGGAGAAACATGCACACTCCCAGGCCCATCTGAACTGCATGGTTAAATGGGATAACTATAAAGTGACTGCGTCTTCTGGATCTATAGCAGCTAAACTTTCCCGAAGCCACGAAGATTCTGTTGAGAAGAACAGATCTTATTTGTGCAAAATTGTTGATATTGTGAGGCTGTTGTCCAAACTCGGATTGCCTTTTCGGGGCATCGGGAGGGAAGCGAGTCAGAGTCGCGTGGGAATTTTCTTGAGGTTTGTGGCTTCTTCTCCAAGTATGATTCTGCTTTTAAAAACATGCAGTCCAACTATTTCAATGCGAATAGCCCAGATTTCCAGAACGAAGTCATTGACATATGCGCTAACTTAGTTTGTGCAGAAATTGTAGAGAAAGTGCAGGATACTGGATTTTTTTCTATAATTGCAGATGAGGCCAGGTCCAACACACTCTCACTCCACAATCGTCCAGGAGCGACGTTTGGTCAGTGTCCGTGGCGTGCAGTTGTGACGCTCCTAGGCTCCTTCAGCTTCATAAAGGGACGCAAATAGCTTTCAACTGATTGCAATGTATTCCCATCTGCGGCGGGATTTGGCGCTCGTGGAAGCACGGCATTCGTGCATGCTTTTGTATTTTTCCCCTTCGATTCGGAGAAACAAATATTTTTTCGGAGTAAAGGATGGCAGAAGACACTACACTACCCAGAATCCCCAGCTATCGTTTGGACTACACCATGTGCTCTGTTTGACAAACCCGTGACAGTCCTCAAGTTCTGTGATTGAAGAGTGTGCTCCGAGGGTTACGCCGAGCCTCGAACAGCACTTGAAATGGGATGGAACCACAGCAGACTGTCCAAAACTGGATTTGAATGGGTCCACCGCGTCCCCCCCCCCCCCCTCCCCTCCCCCACCCCCACCCTGTCCCCAGAACTACACATGCTGGCTATTCTGTTTCCCAACATGTTCTCTATCTATGGCACGTCTCTACTGGGAGTTGTAGTTTTAAAAGACGTTTTCGTATTTCCCATAATAAGAAGGTGCCAGTATTAAACTGTACATCCCTGGAGGTTTAGGGGATAGGAAACACTCAAATTTAAAACATATAATTAATAAATGGGTGAAAATTGCTTGTGCCCATAATGGGCAGCATTAATATATATACACACATGCCAGACAAGGTCAGAAGAGCTTTATTTAACAACTGGTCTTATGTCTGTGACCCCTGTTGTTAATTGATAGCATTACATTACATTACATTAATTGATAAGCCTGAAACATGCACTTGTCAAGGTTCAGAGGCAAATTTTGCAAATATGGCAGTAGCCATCGATCAGCTTAAGATAAGATATACTTTATTGATCCCAAGTTGGAAACATTTGCATTACATCAGCATGTGTTACAGTTGTAAATATGCAGTGGTGTTTATTTGTAAATCATTTAGTATAATCACACAAATTCTGTGTTTTATATTTAACAATTCTGTGTTCTTTATTTATTGATTGTTCAATACCTGACAAGGCCGGAGATGAAATATCTACATAGATCTTATAAGAGTATAATACATTATGTATAATATCAGTTAAAATAAGTGCTTCAACATAGTTAACATTGCTGGAGGTATGCACAAATATTGATAGATGTCTTGTAATGCACTATTGAGGAACCTGCGACCCAAGTTTTTCATTCAATGCAGAACTACACCATAGTTGTGTAGGTCTATATGATATATCAATAAACCTTAGAAAATCTTGAGATCTTGTATGGGATGTGCAAAATAGTCATTATATACAGTCTATAATTAACTATTAGTAGAGAATAACGAGTAATGAACATACTTTATAGGGATCCTATTAATATCTAATAATAAAAATAATGAAATTCAATAACATGCTTTAACCACTAGGTGTCCCTTTATATCAGCTGTGCAACTTTATGGTGTAAATACAGCTTATCTACCAATTGGATCAAATATAAAAGTCAGCCGAATTAGTGTTGATACTGCAAGGAGACGTATTGTGTGAAAAGAAATGTAAGATGTTGTTTAATGGCTGATATATTTATGATCCACGTTACATTTTCAGTTCCTCATGTTTGTCTAGAAGTCTTCTCATCAGGGCTCCATATACAGAACTACGGCAGATATGTAATATTTAATGCAGCCGAACCATGTATTACAATGCCGTTATGTGATGACTTTCAAAGAGAAAGGCAAGCACACTCGGAATAAAGTATTATTTTATTTTTTTTAAATGTTTTCGGTCTGTTTCCGGTATTTGTTAATGACGATGTGCTGTGAGATGTGAGACTGGAATTGCACAGGGGAAAATAACGTATCTTTAGATGCGGATTTTGTTAAACTAATATGTTTGCGCTGTGGACCAACACTATACATTGACGGGGAAGGGGGTAGCAATAAAGATAACACCATTAAACAGTTACACAACATAACAGAAATAATATCGATAGCAGCGTCCCTAGCAACCACCTTGGTAACAATGAAAACGTTCTATGGACGCAATTTCCTGAAGTAATCTTCGTAATAACTAGCAAACTAAAGATCATGTACATCCACTGCAAACAATCTGAAATAACAACTCATATTTCTCGCATCAAATGACATCAAAACGCATTGTAATGGCCAAACTAACTTTAAAATAGGCATTTTCCACCTAGAATAAAACGAAGTTTCGGCCATATTTTTTTTTTCTGCAGGGAGAAATTTGAAGATCACGTGACATAGACGCCAGCCATTGGAATGAATGGTGAACAAAAACGGGGTTTGTCAAACAGAGCACATGGTGTAGTCCTAAACGATAGCTGGGAATTCTGGGTAGTGTAGTGTCTTCTGCCATCCTTTACTCCGAACAAATATTTGTTTCTCCGAATCGAAGGGGAAAAATACAAAAGCATTGCACACAATTTAAACCAATCAATGTTGTGTAATTAACAAGGATAATCTGGTGTTTTTTAGTCGATGAGTAGTGCAGATATCACGAATCAATCGACAGTAAGGGGAATACTTACTTCCGGGTGTACAATTATCCGTTATCCAATGAGAATGGACGCTCACATTGCCTTTAAGGCCAGCCGACACAAACGAATGCCGTGCTTCCATGAGCGTCAAATCCCGCCGCAGATGGGAATACATTGCAATCAGTTGAAAGCTATTTGCGTCCCTTTATGAAGCTGAAGGAGCCTAGGAGCGTCACAACTGCACGCCACGGACACTGACCAAACGTCGCTCCTGGACGATTATGGAGTGAGAGTGTGTTGGCAACAAGTCCTCCAACTCATACGACCAAATGGGTCGATTGTTCAAGTGCTTAATACGACCTATAATTACGTATTAAAGTTGTCGGCCTCTAGTGCTCCCGTTGAATGCAAACGTTACAGAGGGTTGTTTATTCACAAATAACCCTCTCTGTAAAATCCTAAATTGTAGGATAGTTTGGCCATTAAAACGCTTTTTGATTAGATTTCAAAAGTATATATTGTACTTTTAGAATCCACGTCCAGTGGATATGTAGGATCTATCGTTTGATAGATATTACGAAGATGATTTGAGGTTTCGTCAGGAGAACGTGTATATGCGGCAAGCTTCCATGTAAAGTTACGGGTTGAAAACAGTATTTCCGGTCTCGACGTTTTCATAATAAAACCAATGATCAAATTATTTAACAGTAATATCTGCAGTACTCATCCACTAAAAAACATCAGTTTATCCTTGTTAATTATATGACATTAATTGGTTTAAATTGTGTACAATGCTTTTGTGTTTTTCCCATAGGTTTTTCTCTTTTGATTCTGAGAGACACATTTCTTTTTTCAGAGGTTTTGATAGGCTAAAATCACGCCGCAATGCACGTCAGGATATGGTGTTTATGTGTTGAAATCGGAAAACATTTAAAAAAAATAAAATAATACTTTATTCCGAGTGTTCTTGCTTTTCTCTTTGAAAGTCATCACATAACGGCATTGTAATACACGGTTCGGCTGCATTAAATATTACATATCTGCCGTAGATATTTATTTATAGAGCCCTGATCAGAAGACCTTTTGACAAACTGGAAGAGATGCCGCCAAAACTGAATACGTGACGTGGACCATACATATATCAACAATTAAACAACATCTTCCATTTCTTTTCACACAATACGTCTCCTTGCAGTATCAACATTAATTCGGCTGACTTTTATATTTGATCCAATTGGTAGATAGTCTGTATTTACACCATAACGGTGCACAGCTGATAGAAAGGGATTTTTTTGTAGTTTTTAAAGATATTACTGATTTTCTGAACTATCTTTCCAACTCCTCATGCAGTTGACTGTTACAGGTCTATACAAGTGCATGGTACACAATGCATAAGCTTCACATCGAGAGACTAAAACTGTATTTTCCTTTACCGTTCTGTTTTAATTTCACAATAAAGTGAATAGTCATATTATGTTTGATATTATTATGTTTTATTAACTAGACCACTGGTTTTTTAGATCGCACCTCCTAGTGGTTAAAGCACGTTATTGAATTTAGTTGTTGAATAAGTTATATTTGATGAAAACATTTAAATATTAAGAGTAGCCTACATACAAAATAGGGGTCAATGATAGAAATATAGAATAGAAAATATCAAGTAGATACTGTAGTGATCTCTACAATAAAACAGTTTAGTGCAGGACCTCGAAAGATATTAACAGGAGGATGTGCAAAACAGACAAACTGATAAGGCTGAATTTTACTCAGGTGTACCTAAAGTCTGATTTAAGGGTTATTTATATTTCACATCATTAATCAGAATTTGCAAAGTAACAAAAATAAATGTAGTAGAGTAAAAATACCAGGTTAACCTCTGAATTGTAGTGGAGTAGAACAAAGTAGTACATGCTGCTGTAACAAAAACATTTCCCAACTTGGGATCAAAAAAGTATCTTATCTTAAGATGATTAATGGCTATGCCATATTTGCTAAATGTGCATCTGAACCTTGACAAGTGCATGTTTCAGGCTTATCAATTAACAACAGGAGGGGTCACAGACATAAGACCAGCTGTTAAATAAAGCTCTTCTGACCTTAGCTGTCATGTGGCGCAGTGGTCTGTGCGTTTGATCATCAGATCAAGGTGGCGTTGGGGAACTCCAGTCGAAACCCGCTCCCGCCCCACTGCGTCAGGCCGTTGTGTCCTTGGGCAAAACACTTCACCCGAATTTGCTCCTGTGGGCCTTGTCCACAGTAGATGACCATTACATATCTGTATGTGTAATGTGTATTTGTAAAGCGCTTTGAGAGTCATTGATAAAGCACTATAATAAATATAAGGATTATTATTATTATTATTATTATTAATGCTGCCCATTATGGACACAAGCAATTTTCACCCATTTTTTCACCCATTTTTCACCAATTTTCACCATGTATTAATTATATGTTTTAAATTTGATAACACCAATGTGTTTCATATCCCCTAGACCTCCAGGGATGTATACAGTTTAAAATACTGGCAACTTCAAATTGTGGGTTTTTTGTGTTTTATTGTATCATCCAAATGTATACAATATGCTCCAGTTGGCACTGACTCTGCCTCTCGGATCGGCCACCTCAGAGACAAGTTTGTCTGCAATGAGGAGAATTCGGAACTGGCTGCGGTCAACGATGGGAGGAACAAGATTTTCCTCACTTGCTATTCTTCACATTGAGGACGACATAACTGCACAGCTGTCACCTGAGGGGATAGTGGATATATAAGCGGAATGTGGAAAAAATGCGTCTACTTCTGCACTAAGGTAGGACACTGGTTAATAATATTGTAGCGTGTTCAAGTAACCAAGGGATATAGTAGTTATCAAATAAGTATAAGATGTGCACAGTTATGATACGTTTTACAGTTATGTAATGCACTGTTGTTGGGGGGAGAGACCGCCCCTTCCATATAGTGTGTGTGTACGGCGGGCATGAGGCGTGCATAACGGGACGAGTTGCGTTCGTATGTGGAAAAGTCATACTCAGTGCGGTGAACGCTGGCTTTATTGCTACTGTATCCGTAGCACCCCACGCAATAGTTGGAACTGTGTACTGACGTCAGTAAAAAAGGTTTGCCCCCCCCAAACTCCGCCTATGATGTGTATATGTGTCTTTTGAGTATATATATAGGATATACATATTTGTATACATATTTGTATGATTGAATTATTGTATTTTTGTATTCGGGATTGTTGGAAACGTTATTTCGATCTCTCTGTCTGTACACACAAACTGAAAGATTAACATTAAAGTTGACTTTGACTTTAATTTCGTGCCTGTCCATGAGCATAAGGGCTCAATTTCAAGAAAGTCACTTTAATAAGGAGCGAGTACAAACTTTATTTGCTACAAATAAAGCTGAACTTGATATATAAAAGCATGTTTTAAATGCAAATATGTATATATACTGATTCCCCTTATTTCAAATAGCATAACATCTGTACTATCAATATAACTGACAACATCTGCTTTAACATCCACTAGAGGGAGACACATACTCAGTTTAGTGTTCTTCCATGACATCATAGTGAGTTTAACATTCAAAGCCTTTCGGTTTGAGTTACTCGTTCACTATTTCTGAATTGATCCGACACAAGCACATACAAATATTACACACTATCTACAATAAACTTATATTGGCTCTTGAAAACAAATTTGCAAGAAGAAATCAATTGCTTTCAACTCTCAGTTTAGTTTTATCAATTAAATCAGTTTATTTTACACATTTACATTTCTGTTTCCATGTTAATGTGCCTTAACTAAAGAGCATATATATTAATATGCTTTAAAAATACTAGAGATATAATGACTTAACCCTTAGATGCATAAGTGGGTCTTTTTGGACCCGGTGAGGTGGTTTTCTTGAAGTATCTTTGTAATTACATTTTTTTATCATTTCATATTCCAGCTATTCCTCAAAAAACATGTTTTGGATATCATGCCATTAACATTTTTAATTTACATTGTATACATTTTAAGAAATTGTAGTTTTTGTATTACTACCCCAAGCTTCCAAGTGGGTCAAAAATGACCCGCATGCATTTTCTATGGGATCCTATGGGAACCTTTGATTCTTATCACCTGTGGCTGTCAGGAATACATTCACTGTGGACCACACAGACTACATCACAAGTGACACCTGTCAGGAAGATTATTTTACACAGCAAGATCTGGGGGGTATACTGCGAAGCAGGATTTTCGCTTAGCCGGCTAAATTCAGGGAAAACTCCGGCTTTCCGGTCCTACGAAGCTGGTTCTCTTTTTAGCAGGCTAGATCTCCATGGTAATATATGCTAAGCAGCTAACCTGGTCGGGACCAGGTTAGGTTGCAGGCTAAGAGCTCAACTCAGTGAAAGCACCGCCTGCTGACCAATCAGAGCTCAGTGTGCGGAGTTTAAAGCGATCAAGTCATATTACAGGAGAAAGGAAATACAGAAAAACTGCCGTCGCAGGAAAGACGGCCGGCAAAAATCACCGACTGTGTGAACGTGAACATTAATAGAATATCACCTCCCATCTTCAGAGCAATCTGACTATTATAACATTAGCGTTAAGAAAGCTTACTTAAATATCGGCCACAACATAAGTAACCGGATCAGAGTACATTAAGTACAGTCCGCGGCATATCACTTCATAATGTATCATATATCTCCTTATCTGAGTCAGCTGAGCCGTATCTGGCCGTGCAACACTCACAGTGTCACATACTGTATGCAGAAGTATTATTTTAAGCAACACATAAGTTGGCGAAACACTCGAGACAAATGTAATTGAAGTCAGATCGTGTTTTAGACGGGACAGTGATATCATAAACCTGTTAATGTACGCATTCAAACACTTTTTCTTTTGCCAGCTGTATTCACCTTGCAGGTGCAGCTATGTGGCTTTTATCCTGGATAAAGTGTTTAAGTCATGGATGTTTAAAGTTTAACTTCTTCATTTTTGACTAGTATTAAAGTTCACTTTTCATTCAGGAAGTATGACGCTGCGCTGTCAGTGCGCTTCTCCATGTTTGTGATTGGTCGAATGCTCCAAATACCACCCCTTTCATGTGAACGCGCACCTAACTAGATAGGACACGGCTGGCTTGAGCGATCCACTTGATAACCAGCGTCGTAGTACAGTTTAGCGAGAGCGCGTATGTTTTGGATTAAGCCAACCGGCTAACTAAAACATATCCAGGTTAGGTTGAACCAGGTTCGCAGTATAGGCCCCTGATACCTGTCAGTATGGTAATAATAATAATAATAATAATAATAATAATAATAATAATAATAATAATAATAATAATAATAATAATAATAATAATAATAATAATACATTATATTTGTATAGGGCTTTTCAAGGACTCAAAATCGCTTTACAATATAAGGGAATGTTAGGGTGGTGGGTAGGACTATCAAACTTCAACCGGCATGGATTGATGGGGGGGGGGCTATGAGTAGACGAGAGGAGAAGAGATGAGTTTTGAAAAGGGACTGGAATATTGTGAGGGTCTCAGAATAGCGGAGATCTTTGAATATGTTCAAAACGTTTTTTTTCAAAATATATATATTTTTTTCTAAAATTATAAATTGTGAAAAATTAAATATAACATATTTGTAATGTGAACCAAAATATAATACTAAATATTATACAAGTGATATTTCTTAACCAAAATAACAAAAATGGCATAAAACACATATTATTCTAACACGGGTCCTTTTAGACCCACTTATGGAAGAGTAGGGTCCAGTCACTGGTGCATCTAAGGGTTAACAGAAGATCTTGGTAGATATTCTAAATAAATCGTTCAAATGTAGGTTCATTTCTAAATGCTGAGTTTCAGGCCTTCTTGCACCTCTGCTCTCCAGCCACAAGGGGGCCTCATGTTATCTCATGGTAGGTGGCACTAAGGACTCCTCTCTGCATTCATCCTGCTGCTGAGTCTCAGCAAACTGAACCCTTAAATAATAAAGATAAATGTATTTTCTCTTTCTATGGGTGTGTGCTTGCAGACCATTAAGCCCAGCTAATGTATCATTCATTAAGCAATACGTTCTGATAGTGTGTGTTCAGGGTGAGACTGCATGGCCGTTAAAGAGGCGGGCCTTTGTTTTTCATAAATAATACCTTTTGCAATTAGATACCACAATGGTTGAGTGCTTTGACAGCTGCAGAGCATGTGTATGTAGTGTCAGGGTGTTTTAGGGAATTTAAACATCAAGTTTGACTTTCCGTTGCCAGCTCCACACTTCAGTGGAAAGAGGAAAGTCCCAAATTGACCCTGGTAATAAGACCCTCGTCTGAGGGTGGGGTAGGATAAGATTAAAATCAAAGAGATGAGGTGTGATGTGTGGGTTTATGTGCATGTTTGGGGACACGCACAGGCAGGGCAGCAGTTATGGCATCAACTATAGTCAGTTAGAGGACATCTTCTTTGTGAATTCCCCCTTTGTTATCCTTATACCTGCTTTTGGGGACGCAGGATTCACTTATTGTCTAAATACAAGTAACATGACCAACCTGAGGCCACAAATGGCAATATGCATCCATGACTGAAGCTTGTCAAATCTGCATCCTCAAAATGAATTAAAAATAAGGAAAACTTGAGCCTTCGTGTGCTGTTCATTTACAAAATGTTGAGTTCACATGTTTGCAAGAAAATAAACATTTGCATTATTACTAAACTGTCAATTAGAAGAGTAAAATCAGCTGTAATGTACCACAACTGAGACAATACTGTCTGCTCTATAATGCAATGAGACTGAAGTGTGAAAATCAACATTGTCTGGTGAATTGAGGCAATACAAAATGAACAAAAAACACATGAATATCCCTGCCATGTCATCATTACAAGTTAAACATTCAAAGCCATTCCTTTTGAGTTACTCATTCACTATTTTGGCATTAATCCGACAAGAATACATCAAAAATATTCTGCAGATTCCATGTTGTTAAGGTCAATAGGTTCCATTATCATCAACAAGGTGGAACAGTGATGTTGCAATAAAGGAAAGAAATACGGTTTATAACCAGTGAACCCTTTAAATATATATATACCTATTTCTCCATCTCCTTAAACTGTATGGTCATTGGTCACTGATCCTCCTTTTTGCAAAAAGAAAAGTCTGCATTTTGACATTTTAAATTATAGCTTATATTAACATGACTGAACAATTGACAACAAAGAACATAGAAGTACACAATAAGTGTACATTGTGAGCATTTACAACTGTCAACTGCATCAAGGTGCTTGTTAACAATGGCAGGGAATCAACTAAATGTAGTGAATGGAGATGCGGTTAATGCAAACACACTTCACACAGCGACTGGCCAAAGCACCTGAACCGTGAAGAGCCTCGATCCTTGAACTTCTTGAGACATTCAGTATAATGTTTTGAACTTGCATGCAAAACAGACAGCTGTCGAAGACGTGGCAAATGCAGAATGTATTATGATTTCAACTAAGTGTTTTCTCTTTCCCTCTCCACTCAGTATATTTTACAACAACCGCTTTGTTTCGGTTTATAAGGGAAAGCACCCTGTCGCTGTGATTACGTTCATTAGGCTTAAAGCAGATGAGCGCGGGCGGAACTGCACTGTACCTGCAGTCCTTTCTTAAGGGTAGCTGGGACACCACATCTACACCACACTTCTATTGTCGCATCTTCGAAAACACATTTGCAGGAAGAAATCAATTGCTTTGAACGCGTATCAGATAAAACAGTAGAGAGAAGGGAACGCGCATTTGATTGATGGGAAGACTGGCCACTCTGAATGGACTGATCCCACCAAAGTGTCACTGAACGAAGTTTTCTTCACGCCTACACACCTGAGACTTCTCCGGGACCTGAGCGCCTCGCCCGCGGTTGATGCCGAGGATCATGACCATGAACGGGGACCACCAGTCGGTCGCCACCGCGCCGCTGGATCTGCGCACCACCACCCGGGAGCGTGCAGCGGCCAGGACTCCGGACTGCAGCAGCGGCGCGAGGGACGCTCGCGGGACAGGTGGCTCGCCCGCACCCCCCGCGTGCACAGGGACGGACAGTTTGCAGATAAATGACACCGGTCTTGCTCGCAAACGAAAAACGGACACATCCTCCTCTTCGCTTCCTTTTCGGAAACGCCAGTTTGTCGTGGAGCCGGAGCCCCAGAGGCAGTCCCCGGCTCCCCCAGAGGAAGAGGACCGCGTCCCCCCTGCAGGGAACACAGAGCTCACATTACGAGATAGTTTGACCGGACGTTTGGAGATATCTGCGGATGAGAGCAGAGTCTGTGCCACACCAGTGACTCCCAGGCGGTTCACAGAGGCAGGACTGAGTCCAGATGGATATCCCATCCGCATTTGGCACCAGTTTGATTACGGTAAGCGTTACCGTCAAACATTCAGTCTACTTTTCACTTATTAAAACCATTTACAGTTTACGATTAAAACGTTCTGTGTTATTGCACAAGTTATTCTTAGCCCAAGTAACCAACAAAGTATAATTTCTGGTCTATGTTACACAACGTTTTATGTAACTTCTATAAAGTTCTCATATGTATATTTCAAAGGAAACCTTTATTTTGATGACTAAAATTAGATCGGTGTGTTGAATGGTGAGACTAATTTGGAGACACAAGTAGGCCTAAGCATCCCAAGGCAGAGAGAGAGCATGGCACAACCTGCAGGGGGGCTCTCTATGAAGATGTATTTTGTTTATAAAATTAATGAAGCTATTTTAGGTAGCAGTAGCAGCACACACTCTCCTTCTTCAATACTTTTTCGGTCACTAGTGAGTCTCAGGTGGAAGAAGAAAGATAGCAGGGTTGATGCAGCAGCTGATGCTGAATCAACGAGAAAATGTCCAGTCAGCTTTTTTGCTGCTGCTTTCCTGCACTGATAAAGTAGCTCACTGGGTCAACTCATAATTAAATACTATGCACACACACACACCTACATGCACAGCTGCACACTTCCTTATTACAAAAAAAGTGTGCCAACACTGCCCTTTGAAATCAATATTTATTTTTATCTTTTTTCTTTGCCCTCTCTGCCTCCTACCTTCTATGTCTCTCTTTCTGTCTCCTTCCTGTTCAGGTGCATACCCAGTGTTCTGTTTGCCGTCTGTTCCTGAGCCCACCCACCTTCTGGCCCACCAAGCAGAACACCTGCAGACTATTGCTGTGGCTACACGTCAAGATGAAGATGGAGACACGTATGTATTTCATATGGCTTTGAAGTTCGAAGTAATGTCACATATCCAAGTCTCAAACACATTGTGCATTATTTAATAATCTGCACTTTTTAATCAGGCGGCAATGTTGACAGTGCAAACATGAAACAATTCTCAAATCTGAGATCTTACAACAGTCAGAAATACTCATGGATTTTACAGCAGATTGAGATCATTCACTGTGATTTTCTTTAGAGACCCATAGAGACCAATAGTTTAAACCATAGTGACTTCTGTACATAAAGAGCCTGATAATAGTTTTATAAAAAACAAGTTTATATGCGCAACCTTCCTTACTTCTTCTTGGAACTGGTAACTCGTCAGTCCCAAGAGAGTGACTGAATTTGAGTCACTCTCAAATTCTCGAAATAGTTAAATGTTCCTCAGAAAGGACAATTAGTGGTCTAAAAAGAATGATTTTTTTTCAAGTATGTTTTTCAAGTCAGTGTAAAACTGCATTCTGTCTATGCCCAATATGGTCACAAGAATATATTTTTTGTAATACCTTAAAATGGCATGTGGTGGCGAATAGCAAGACATATGCAGTTAACAGATCTTAACATTTAAACTTGCAGATAATATAAAACGAAAGAGGTCAGTATTTAAGCTTTTATTTTATTATTTCACTTCACATATTCACACAAAACAGCTGATTCATGTATCTGCTTTATCTGTCTTTAGAACTGGCTTCTTATTTTTGCCTTAGCATGCACCAAAGGCCTTTTCCAAAGCAGCATTTCAACCACTGTGTTTGAAATTCATATATCCCAGTAGGCCATCTCAGTTTGAAAGTAAGCTAGCATGCACATTTTTATGAAGCTAAATGTAATTCATGCATCATTAATTTAAATGTTTGACGCCTTAAGGTTTAGTATGGTGACATGTTAAAATGTCTTGCATAAGAAGTACTGTGACACTTTAGTCTGCATCACGACTCCTTACCAGCCAATAACAAACTGCAGGTCTGTGTCTTGACACCTGTACTTCAGCCATCTTCTCTCAATAGGAAGGTTTGACTAAAAGTGAAATTATAACAGTCTCGCAAAAAACAAGTCGGTTCAAGTGATTCAGTGGGCTATACCCAAACAAGGCCAGTCTCAACAAGTCTGACCTCATAAACAAAACTTTTGGCGTTGCGCAACCTGGATGTGGTTTGTGCGAAGTCTGTGATATCATCTGAGTTTATTTTTTACTCTCTCTGTGACTCACCTGGTTCTGCATATCAAACAAGTACAGTCAGTACCCCCCTCCATAATCCGACCAGATTCTTTACTGTTGTTTCACTTCCTGCCAGGGAAACTTGTTTAGTGGAGGTGAAGAATGATTTGCAATGTGGCAAATAATCCAACACCCTAACAGAGAAACTATAGCTTTAGAGTCTTAGCTGCTTTAACACATATACATGCATTATGTGTGAATGTGTGTGTGTGTGTGTGTGTGTGTGTGTGTGTGTGTGTGTGTGTGTGTGTGTGTGTGTGTGTGTGTGTGTGTGTGTGTGTGTGTGTGTGTGTGTGTGTGTGTGTGTGTGTGTGTGTGTGTGTGTGTGTGTGTGTGTGTGTGTGTGTGTGTGTGTGTGTGTGTGTGTGTGTGTGTGTGTGTGTGTGTGTGTGTGTTGAACAATGTGTGGGTTGGAAATAAGTATACTGTACTCAGGACACGAGGAGTTTTTAAGACCACGTGAATGCAAATATGAAACTTTTAACGCATGGTTACTTTACTTTGTCTAAAGTTTTCAACACCCACACACTTACTTAGATGTCACTCATTAGAGTTCAAAAACAGAGTCATATGACCGAAAACATAGCATGTCCAAGAATTAAATGTTGCGGTTTGAATCGGGATCATTTGCATCCATTTGAAACAAACTCGTGATGACCAACATGAGGCAGAAATCCCGTGACACATGTCACAGCTTCTTATTGTCCCATCCTATCTTCAGAGACTCATAATAACTATGATACATACTCTTTTAACAAATTGTGGCGTGGAATATGAGAAGAATGCCATGTATGCTGATTGTCACATCAGCAATGATAAGAAGTACATTTACATTTGTATTCTTGCCACTTAGAAATGATCTGTTAATGTAAACGTGTTATTGTGGCATTTTAATTCTGGTACTCTAAAACCTGTTTTTATCACCTTCATATGTTATGCGATTACAAGGAATTGTTGACACCCCTCTCCAGAGCATCTTACAAGTATATTATCAAAATGTGCAGTACAAACACATAACCGAAATGAACAACTGATTTTATCATAGTACTAGTGATCTAATGCAGCAAAGCCTTAGAAAAGAGTCGTTTCGTGACCCCTTACTATGGAAGTTGAGACTTTAGCTGTAGTACCTGTGTGTTGCTTTGTGGTTGTTTTAAACCTTGTGTGAATTCTGCAGAAAGACACATTCTCAGCCCCCCTGTACTTTTCACACCGGTTGTGTGTGTGTGCGTGCATGATTTATGCATAATGTGAGTGACACTGAGCCTGAGCCTCTCTTACGTCAAAGCGCCTTTGAGCCCCTTCGTTTCGGGAAAACCAAGTGAGTGCTCAGTTTTTTAAACATGATCGCGGTTATTCTCAGGTGTCTTTCTCTCTTTTCTTCTCTGTGTTTTTAAATGAATGGACTCAAAAAACCCAAACATCCGTTACCCACTTCCTCATTTACCGCTTTCTTTCTATCAGCTTCATCTCTCTCTCTTTCTCTCTCTCTCTGTGTCTTTTATGTGTCATTTGCTTATCCACACTATCATTTGTACGTGAGAAGTGCAGACGTGTTGATTGTCTTGTAGCTCCTTCAAATGAATTCCTACATGCTTCCAGTAATTCAGTGCATTTGCCTGCACAAGTCAACAATATATGCAGAGTTTGGCAATACTTGATTACTGAACATTTCACATCAAAACCTTTACTGGGTGGTTATCTTACTTGCAGATTAGACCCGATACTTTGATCTTTTTCTTTACTATATTTCCTCACATTCCCTGAAACATGTGTCAATATTTGTGTCAATATGAAATGAGTGAAACACACATAAAAGAATATTAAAAGTCCGAAACCACATCAATGCTTCTGTGAGGCTATACACATGCTTTGTTTCAAAATGCAAACATCAGTACTGCAACATGCTCACAATTAAAGCGCTAACATGCATTTCCAAACATTTGGACTATGTTGCAAATGTATTATCTTTTCAATTTACACACGGCATCTATTGCACGTCTGTCCGTCCTGGGAGAGGGATCCCTCCTCTGTTGCTCTCCCTGAGGTTTCTCCCATGTTCCCCTTTAAACTGTGGGTTTTCTCCGGAAGTTTTTCCTTGTACGATGTGAGGGTCTAAGGACAGAGGGTGTCGTATTTTCATACTGATATTCTGTATAAACTGTGAAGACCACTGAGACAAATGTAACATTTGTGATATTGGGCTATATAAATAAACATTGATTGATTGATTGATTGATTGATTGATTGATTGATTGATTGATTGATTGATTGATTGATTGATTGATTGAATGTTAAACGGGACATGTTTACACTAACATGTTCCCCATCTTAGTGTAACGTGTTAGCATTGTAACATTTGCTAACAAACACTAAAGGTAAAGTACAATTCAGGATTATGGAAATGCAGTTATTTGGACAGAACAAAGTATTGAATTTAAAAGTGTCACAATCAAAAGTCAGGGGATTCTTAGGAGATTTTGAACGTTTTACCAAAAAAACAAATGTGTACCTCACTGAGTCGGAGGAAGATTCAGGAGACCACAATAGTGTTTAGGATTCTTTCTATGGGCAGCTTGGCTATCTGTGCAAAATGTCATGTGAATTGTTGCGATGTGATGTGAGGATGGGATGTCTGGACCAAGGGGGTGTATTCCTGATCACTGTGTACAAATGTTTATGTACTAAGTCACAAATGTATTTCTTACACTACAGCAACAATGTAGAAAAAAGACTGTCTGTCTGTGGTGTAAATAAGGTGACCTGGGTCCACAGCGCTTTTCCTGTGTGTGCATTGTTTTGAACTACATTTGCAAGTTTTCTGGGGATTTGCACCGATTATTTTTCAAAAATCCTCTATCATGCAAGCATTTAGCCTCACCTCATCAAAACTAATTGCATTCAAATAAGAAGCTCGCACCTCCATTAACTGACTCAAGATTAAACTGTGTGCATTGCTGTCAAATGCACTTTGGTGACTTTTGACTTTGGATTAGATGTTACCCTAATGAAACATGTGGACATGCTCTAAAGAAAAGAAAAAAACTGCTTGTTTCACCCACAACATCTGGAAGTACTCATTCTGTGTGACGGGCGCATCATTCCTGGTTAAAGAGGTCCCATTATGTTTTTCTGAGTTTTCACTTTCCTTTTGTGTGTTGTATAGGTTTGTGTGCATGTAAATGGTCTGCAAAGGCAAAAATCACAAAGTTCCCACACATACCCCCCCTGCCTGGAAAGCCTCGATTTGACTCCTTTGTTTACTTCTGTAACATAATGACATCACTATGTAACCCTCACGCTTCTATTGGCAAGCGGCTCAGACAGAGGGTGAAAAGAGGTGCTGCAGCACAGGCAGTATGAGAGATATAAAGACCTTTTTGAACATTAAAGCATGGAGACATGTCACAGTAGAGACACTACATACACATTTGAACCTGTAATTGAGCCTAATAGGGCCCCTTTAACTGGACTGTGATGCATCTTGTTTTTGTTTTTTTTACTATTCACACAAACTGAGACATCACCTCATTGCTCAGCTGGTCCAGAGACCGCATGTTTGGCTTCAGTCGGATCATTCAGGTTAGCTAAGTCCTCACCCTCCCTGCCAAACAGGATACAGCACCACGCCGTCTTTTCTTTTTTATAGCAGTTTCTTTTCTTCTTTGTGTTTCTCACACACATTCACACAGACACAGTTACACAGGGACTGTCACTGTTAGTGCGGCAGGCTTGGGACTCCTGTCTGCGTCAGTGACACTGTGCCTGAGGTTAACTGGGGCTGTGGTCTGCCCCACTTCCAGGAACTAGAAACAGTACGGTTTCATCTAAAGAGAAAAGAGAGAGATGGATGCAGATAAAAGAGAATAACAAGAGACTCAGTATCACTTTAGGCCAGGGGTGTCCAAACTTCGAGGGCCACATACAGGAAAATATACGAAGGTCTGGGCCTCTCACTAGGAGAGGTTTATTGCCTTATCAGTTAAGTCATAAGTCAGCAAAATCAATCAAATGTAGTTAAATTAAGCTTGATACTTGAACATGCTTTAAGAAACACAACAGCCTACATCGCAGCTCTCTGTAGGGTTTCATTTATTTAGTTGGCAGCTCACTCCTTAAAACAGAAGCTTCAGAATGCTTATAAAAACAGGAAATAGAAAGGGTATTTCAAGCTTGTTATGTAATTAAGTTATTGGGCTTTTTTATCAACTAAGATTTGTTTGAAAATGTTTCTAACTTGAATTTATTTAATTTATTTGAAAAGTGGACATATTAACAAATGAATACTGTGATATATATGTTTACATATATATTGAATTAGTACAATATATGACAAGCACAAGTTTAAAATGGGTCACGGTCCGCATTTGGCCCCCGGGCCAGAGTGTGGACACCCCTATATGAAGGCATTTATATGTACAGTCGTTTAGTTCAATGCTTAGATGAATTAGTTTATCTGTAAAGATATAGCATGAATTTTGCCTCCAATCACTGTTATATTGTGCTGTGAAGCTGCAGGGGATTTCATAAAGCCAATGTGCTGACAGTAAATATGTTAAATAGTTATTTGTTCATACAGATTGTTTTTATATGCTGAGCTCAGTTACAGGAACAGGGACAGGCTGAAGAAAGACCCAGCACACTCCCGATCCAACGTTCAGTTCTGCTTTTCTTACTGTTTGCTCTGATGTCAGGTTCGAATCATCTGATTGTTTATTGCGGATGAAGTTCCAAGGTGCAGGAAATATATGTTTAAGAGCTGATGTCCGATCTGGCTCATGGGAATGCATTTTTGCATGTATCTACAGATGCACACTTAGTTTATCCAGAGCACTTATTTTTAATATGGTAAATTGGTTTGGCACATGATGATCCTTCAGTTCAAAAGACCACAGGCATTGTTCTGTTTATACTTTCCTGCCTCAAGTTTTCAAATAATTTAAATGTTTTCATTGCGATTACATATCTTATCATAGCTGTTTGTAGTTAGAAGACGTGATTAGAGTTGCAAAATGCTGTAATAAGTAGCTAGCTAGCTCCTTGAACCACACACCTGTTTTTGATGAAATGTGAAGATAAAAGTGTAGTTGTTGCGTGCAAATGTAGAATCTATTGTTAAACTTAAATAGTATAAGGAATTCATAAATATATATATATATATGTCATCAATGGCAAGACATTCTCAATGTTAGTGGCTCAATGTCTTTGGGAAACATCACTTGAGAGGAAGTGTGGCAAGTGATTTTGTAATTGTGACTTTTCTTTTAACTCAAACTCTATGAAATTGTACTTTTGACTTTCCAAGAAGCATTCCTGTTTCCCGTGGCAGGATTGTACTTTTTGAGTGAATTTTATTTACCCTTTGGATTAAGCTAACCTACAGAAAGCCCCAGTCAGAAACCAAACAGATGAATGGCTGAATTCACATCACACAGAGCAAGACACAGAGTGCTGCCATTGTTTGCTGATAACAGGAAGTGACATAAAACCAGTCCGCCTCTTACTGGAAGCTGCTTCTTCTGAAAGCATAAAAAGAAAAATGTGAGAACTTCTACACTCTACAGTCTACAGTATATGCCATCCCCTTTCCTTTCCCTGTCCTAAACTTTAGCCTACATTTGTTCTTTTTGGCTTCACATAGAAACTACAGATAGTGGTTTCCCCTTTAGCCTTGATAAGCGTGTGATAAAGGGAGTGTGAGAAATGACTGCTGCACATCTGTCAAGCTCCTCGGTACAACTGTCAGTGGGATACTTCAGATCAAGTGATCAAGTTTATTTGCTACTACCCTTTAAGTGTATTTATTTATTTATATTATGTATACTATTTTGTATGTTCTTTCCCACTATGACTATGTATGTCATTCATCATGGTAGTCCTTTTATGCTACGTTTTTTCTTTATTATTTCTTGTTGGCTGTTCTGTTTGTCTTCTATGTTGAAAAAGGGAAGTATGATTTCCACTCCAAAGAAGTATATACTATTGCTTACACTTGTATGCTTCTTCTCAATAAAAATATTTGAAAGAAGTTTATTTGCTACTTCTGATGACAAAAATATCAACAATCCATCATATTTGAAGGCTTTGAAAGAATCAGTGAGTTTTCTTCTCCTATTCATTAATGAATTCATGCTTAAAGCGGAATGCTTATTCTTATTAACTCCTAATGGTAGTTGGTCACAATGTCATGAAAGCCTCAGACTCAATTAAATATCCCTTGAGATCTTTTTGCTACACTTCTCTTTTAACTCTCAGTGTAAAATTCTTTGTTTTTTTGTATTCAATACAGAGCTCTCCACATAGCGGTGGTGCATGAGGAGATGGCCATCGTCTGCAAACTGATCAAACTCCTGCAGTTGGCTCGCAGAGGCCTTGATGTTTACAACAACCTCCGTCAGGTAAAACTAATTATCTTTAAATACACACATACATGCACGGTTCCTTTTACGTTCTTTCAATCCACTGGAAGATTGTTTTACTGTATCAGCTTTATGAGTTTTATGAGAGGTATCAGCGTCAGTTAGTATAAAATGATGATAGAAAGACTTAAATGTGTTGGGGTTTTCTGCCCCGACAACCACGGCATGTACAACACATTCCCCTGCTGCCTCACCCTTCTGATAACAGTAACATGGAAAAGAAAGAGGAAGTGCCTTGGTTTCCTCCTTGCACGGCACCATATTATCGCATGCTCCTACAGTCAGTAGGCTGATGACAGTGGAATTCACCCTTCCTGGTGTCTTCACCTGCACTTGCCAAAAGCCAAAGACATGCACATGCTGGGGAGGACTGAATGTGTTTTCCAATGTTTACTTTTATTTTGCTTATGGTTTTGTAAGTGTGGGCTTTCCCTAAAGTGAGTGATTTCTGGGGTTTAGTACGTTGCCAAAAGGATAGGACAGAGCAAAGTGTGACTCCTATGAACTCTCATGAACCCTGCACTCAAATGACAAACCTTGTCCTGGCTGGTAAAACGACGTGATATCTCTGGACATAATTTCCTTGTTTTCTTACAGATAAAGATTATTACACTCTTACACTCTTTGTTCAGGGAAATTCTATTTATACTTTTATATTAATACACATACAGACTCAATGAACTGAGGTGATCAGTCTTTCTTATAAAAAAGTGACTGTACCCTCCTTGCCTAATATAACCTCAACAAAATAGATAAACTACAGTGAACTGAACTGGAATGTGGACAGGGAATTATCTTTAAATGTTTCCCAATCCAGGGCTGTCCCAACCAAAGGCCTTAAGAAAACACACCCCCCCCCTCACACACACTTCCTCTGCCTCCTGCTCTGTATTCTGCCAGCTTTATCCTTTTCATCCTTCAGCAGAGAAAGCACCTGAGCCACGCAGAGCTTTAGTTCTCAAGGCTGGAGTTTCACACCACACGCTGTGTTACCAGAAATAATGCTGGTGCTATCAGCGGTTGTTGTCTTTCCTCATCGCTGAGGCTTGACAGCATAGGTTTTGTGATATCCTGTCTCTACCCTGTATGTGAAATGAATGCACACGACACACACACACACACACACACACACACACACACACACACAAAAAACTCTCTTTTCACACATTCACACATAATATGCCCCATGCAATTATACCCAAAAAGGGAGATTTTCAGGCACAGGTCCCATCACACTCATTTGCCTACCAGATTGTGTGGTTACCAGGCATAAAGGCAACACTTCAAAAGGGAACCTTTTACTTTATAAAACATAAAGTTTACCAGACGGACGCGATAACATTTTCTGGCATTGGCCCAACTTCCCAAAGACAAACATAATAAAACACAGCTTTTCCAATGTTGATGACAAATCCTGAGTTCCTGTGGTTTTACATATGGAACTTTTTGACTGAGTGTTACTATCAGTACTGTAACCGAACAATATTGCAAGATATCAGAACTTGATTTGGCTTTCACTACATTATGGTAGAGACAGCTGTTTGATACTCCCACACTGCTCATGAAATCAGTATGGCTGTGCAATAACACATGCTATAGTAGTCAACTTGTTGCTGCTGATCCAACAGCTGATGGTGCACTGACATTAGTGGGGTTTAGGGTCTGAGTCCACAGGGGCCACCCACACTTATACATGCACTGATGGACTTGTGCTTTAGATTTAAGACATCCACTAAAGTGCATGTGTTACTTCTGCAATGCATCAAAAATCACCTCATTAAATACATGCCTGTAAATGGTCGCATTCACTGTACTGTTGAATTGTTTAGTTCAAGTGACACTTTTTTGTTTATGTGCATGCTGGCAACATGCCATTTTTGTGTGCATGAGAGTGTGCACAAACGAGACATCTGAGTGTGTTTTTGTGTGTGCTTTAGTATCCTCGTTCCGAGAAGTCACATGACACTCCCCTCTGCTTTTGCTTCGGGCTGTTTCTCAACATACCTTGGTTCAGAGGGTAGTTTACAGGGACTTTCCCTTACTGCGCGTGCCTCTCTCTCTCTCTCACGCGCGCTATCTCTATCTGTAACCTTTATCCTTTTTCTACATGCATCTAATGAGAATTTAGGGTTTGTAACCATAACTGATGAACTGACTGATGCTATCAGTACAACCGACAACAACACTGACGTAAAAGCGTGTAATGTTAATTTGTGCAACAGGCCTTGCTGTAGTGTCTCTTAGTTTTGCCTCGCATATTTCTTTGTGTTTGGCACAGCCTATAGCCCGAGGCTGTTCTTCAAGCCGAGAAGCCTCCTGTCATCTTCTAACCTCCTTCATGTTTATCCGCTCATTTTGCAGGAATGCAAGTGTGCAAGGACAAACCCAAGGGAAAGAGAAGGGTTTTTCCCTTCTTATCCTGTCTTTCCCCCGGACTCCCCTCTGCCGCTTCCGTTTCTTCCTCATTCCTCCGTCTCTCCGCTCTTGCCCCCCTCATTCCTTTCCCCTTATCTTTGTTGGATTTTTGTTTTAGTCACTCTGAAATCCTTTACAGGAAGCCAGAATTATACTCTGCCAACTATGATAGGTGTGTTTTTAAGGCCTTATAGGTGTGTGGAATGTATTTCTTTAATTCTGGAAATGATTCACAAGAACTCTTCCATACAAGTGTCATTAGTACTGTGTGAGGTCAAAATATAGTATGGCTGATTTTCACAATGTTCATACTGGATGTTAAACATTTTACAGAAGAAGATGTTTTGTGTGTGTTTCTGTTTTGTTGCGTTTTGTGTGAGTCATAGGATTCAGGGAAACAGGAGCATAATGGAGGAACACTGGCATTGACACATTTGAGGATTTCCACAAAGTCGCTTTCCCACTGCTACACTGCTTTTTTTAATAGCCTTTACTGGAACAAACCCCAACATTCACACATGTACAGTAACAGTACAACAAAAGTGAAACTTGGAGAAACGATCTGTTCCTGATTGCAGTGTTTATTGTGTAACTTAAATGGTAGCTAAAAAGTCCAGGTTAAAAAAGACTTCCCTTTATGACTGAGCTGTTGCATTGCTTAATTTAGACAGGAGGTTTTCAGTGCCCTGGACAGAGTTAACATACTTATCAACAGGATGATACATGCTGACCTCACCCAAAGAAACATCCTAGATTGCACAAGTTAATTTATTGAGCAAGCAGTAGTTTCAGCCAGGCAAATACCTGGTGAACTCTGAGCAATTGTTTATTGTCCTGTTCTTGCAGGCTGTTTGTCTCTCACAACAGGTTCCCCCTCATTTTGATTACTCACAAAGTCCCATGCTAAGGTTGTTGTTTTCGTTGTGTGCTCTGTGATATTCGGTGCAAAGGTCTCATCTGTCAGTCAGCTTTTTTTGGACTTTGATTTGATTGCTGACAACTATATTGCCATTGTGTGTGTGTGCATGTAATGGTGTGTTTGTGTATATTTGGGCATAGGTGCATAATCTTACCAGAAATGGTTCTTTGTTTATTTACACCGGGCGTTGGCCCTTCCTTACGGGCATAGCTGCTATTGTGTCTCTGACCTTTACGCTGTAGAACAGGTTGCAGATGAAAGGAGGCCTTTACTAGAAATAATAACATGCTTCCTCCAACCTCACAAGAAGGTGTTGTTTGTTAGGTTTTTGTATTCATTGCTGCTTTTCTGGCAGCAGAAAATCTCCAAAAGTTAAATAATAATAGTCATTTGGGTAACATGGCTAGTCAGTTTCTTGCTGAGAGTTAGAGGACATCATACCACTTGCATGTCTAAGTGGTAATTATGCAGCTATAACCTTATGCTGCTTTAGTTGAGCTTAGCATACACATTTAAATCAGTGGGTACAGCTATATAGTCCATTTAGCAGAGACAAAAACCTGCAACATATAACCCTGTAAAAGGGCAAGTTACACTTAAATGTTTTAGTACATATTAAATGTGTTATTTAGTGAGCTCTAGTGGTGCTGGCAGGCACATTTTGTTATTTTGAGACAGAGGCTAGCTAGCTAGAACTGCAGCCCTCTCTTCAGTTCTATGCGCTAAGCAAAGCTAACTGTCTCCTGACTCTTTTTTCAGATTCATCCACTATATAGTCATATATTTTAGCTTTCCACCAAAGATAAATGTGTATTTCCCAAAAATGTCAAGCTTGAATTCCTTCAATGGATTTGCAATTTGGAGATTGTCAACAGAAAGGCTTTTGGGGAGGGGCGACATAATTACATTTGGTGGAAAAGAGGATCTGGGATTTCCACTATTAGATGAGCATCTTTGATCGGAACAATGACTCTAAAATAGATTATTGTTTAGAAATAACTATACAGGACAAGACATATGTTCATCTCATATTCAAAGAGATAGGCTACTGTATGTCTTAAAGGATAGTAGGGGCATTGTGCACCATTTGTGCGAGGTTCATACTCTCTGAATGCTGTGTACTGTGCTGCTGTGTGAAAGATTAAAACTATTTTAGGCGACAGTATATTGCCTTTTGTCGTTATGGATATGAATACACTGGTTTATCTAAATTGTATTTTTTTCCTGCCATCCCCCCATCAGACTCCTCTTCATCTGGCAGTGATCACCCAGCAGGCGAACATGGTGGATGCTCTGGTGAGGGAGGGGGCCGACCCTTCTGCCTTGGACCGTAACGGCCAAACAGCACTCCACCTCTGCTGCGAATATGACCAGCGTGACTGTCTGTCTGTGGTGCTCTCTCACCCCTCATCCTCCACATGCCTAGAGTTGAGAAACTATGAGGGTAAGTTGTCTGCAGAAGAAGCTCCAGGGTCTGCATTGTGTTGAAGTTGTTCTTGACAAAAGTGCTCTTACATTCACATCTATTTTAGACACTTTGATAAAGCATAATTTGCAAAACATGTCCTAGCAGAAACTTGCTCAAATAAGTGAACAACAACATAGACTAACTTACAATTTGTTGGGGGGGTATGATTCACAAATGTGAACCCTTCTTCAGGATATGGTTCGTTGTTTTTGGGCGTGTGGGTGGAGAGAGCAGAGACATGTCCTTTCTCTGTGGTCTGTGTCACACTGCCGAATCTTCACAGCCTGTGATCTCAAAGCACAGGACACATTTTTAGTGAGAAAGTAACAATCTGGGTATAGGAGAAAGCCCCGAAAATAAACACAGGTTCCTCTTTGGGTTTAAGTGAAGCTGTATAAATAGTTAGATCTAATAACATGAAAGACACTTCAGCAGAATAACAACACCTACTATACATTTGATAGCATCAAATCTGAGATGACATGAACAGACATTATATATTCAACTTTTGTGTGCTGAAGGTTTAAACACACTGCATAAAGACTTCTCAAGGAATCATTCACCCCAAAAGATTATCATTTGCTTGTGAATTTCTCACTGGGGGTTACCTTGATTTCTCGAAGAAAAACTTGGCTTCTCTTGCATATTTCCAAAGTGAAGGTAAAAAACAGAGAAAGTCTTGATGCATTGAAGTAAATATAGGCCATGTTTAACAACAGTAAAACTACAGCAAAACATCCCTTTACAAACTTGTTCACAGCTAGTTCACTGTAATGTATGCTCACTACTTCCTGAACACATGCAAACGTTCTCCACAAATTCAAAGTTAAAAAAAGTAACAAGGGTGAGTATTTGATATATCAATGGTAGTTTGTGGATTAAGTATTCCTTAAAAAAATTAAGAAATGTGAACATATCACACCAATTCTCTGGTCTCTCCACTGGGTGCTACACGATCGAGTTTGAGATGCTCTTGCTAGTCATTAAAATCATCATTTAGTTATATTGCTTCTCGTAGCTGGTAAAGCCCTTCCATGAGATGAAATTCCCTAGCATCTTGCACACTCTGTCATCTTTTGTATCGCTTTAAAATGCTACAATCCTTTTTCTAATGCTGTACTTCTACACTCTTTAATAGTCTGTGCTAATCCTGCCTATGTTTCTAAGAATGTATGGAGAATGTGTGGAGGTATGTGCAGGTCCATGCTGGAGATTGTACATGCATTCACCTTGATTTGTTTATGTGTTAGGTGTGTTTATCTGCATTTGCTCATATGTTCTGCTTCGTCCCTGTTCTCAGGTTTGAGCCCTCTCCATCTGGCGGTGCTGCGTGGCCATACACATTTGGCCAAAATGCTGCTGGATGCAGGCGCTGACATCAATGCGATGGTCAGTCCCTGTGCTGCCCCTACTCAGCACTGACTAAGTTTCACAACATCACACATTTTACATTTACCGTCTGTGCATCCTCTGATTTTTCCCATGGTGTTTTTCGTTTTTTCCTCTAATCAGGACAACAAAAGTGGCCAGACTCCTCTCATGCATGCGGTGGAGAGCAATAACGCAGACATGGTCCACTTCCTCATTGAGGTAATGAGTGTGTGTGTGTGTGTGTGTGTGTGTGTGTGTGTGTGTGTGTGTGTGTGTGTGTGTGTGTGTGTGTGTGTGTGTGTGTGTGTGTGTGTGTGTGTGTGTGTGTGTGTGTGTGTGTGTGTGTGTGTGTGTGTGTGTGTGTGTGTGTGTGTGTGTGTGTGTGTGTGTGTGTGTGTGTGTGTGTGTGTGTGTGTGTGTGTGTGTGTTGGTATGGAAAAGGGAGGGTTTGTGACTCAGCTCTATTTGATGACTCTCTTTTTTTTGTTCTGGCTCATAAGGTGCACAATGAGTTTCCCATTCTATTCTAACTTAAAGATAAGGCCTTGAAAGAATTAGAACAACAATATTTAAAGTTTAGCTATTTCTTCAGAATGTGTGTACTGCAGATGTGATGTACATCAGCAGATCATTTTTTTCCTCAATCTCCCCCTGTCCTATCTGATCTAAGCCTATCCATGGATCTGTTTCACTTTCAATGCTTAACTACGTCTCCCTCTAGCTTTCTATATGAATCACATATGTGTCAACTTGTTCTGTTTTTCTCTTGTAGAGTGGCTGTGATGTCAACAGCCAGTCATACAGTGGGAACACAGCCCTGCACATCGCGTGTGGCAGAGGTCAGGTGGACACGGTGCGGCTGCTTCTGAAGAGCGGAGCTGATAGCAGCCTCAAGAACTATCACAACGACACCCCTGTGATGGTGGCCAAGAACAAGAAAGTGAGCAAGAAGATGACAGAAAAAGAATGCAACATAAAACAGATCTTGCGGAAATTCAATTCTTACCGTGGCATTCGTTTTAGCCTTTTTATGACTGTGATTTGCTATTTCAGGATAATTCAAATAGCGTCAAGAAAACAATGAACCCCCAAAAAGGTTACTTAATTGACTGTACAGGACTTCCTTGGGATGGCCTTATTACACACTGTCAAATTATTTGTAAAATCACACCACTACTTCAGTGGACATTACAAATGCAAACAATTGAACATCTACTAGACTAAGCTCTGGATAAGATAGCAGGAAGAAAAAGATGAAGCAAGAGATGGACATCACATGTGTGTATCCTTCCCTCTAGAGGACAGACCTGAATGGTGCAATGTTTTCTCCAACAATATTATATCCTTGTTTACTCAAGTTGTTTGTTAAGAGATCATTGTGACGCGTACTTTCGGTCATTCAAACAAGTTTATTATAGAGACTATAAATCTTTTGCAGATAACAGACGTGTTACGAGGGAGAGGCTCCAACCAAATAAGAGTTCAAGATCAACACTGTGTGTCCCTCTCATCACATGGGAGCAATATAACAGAAAATGGTAAGAAAAATGCACACAGGCTCAAATGCACAAGTACAACTTAAATCACAGTTTTTAATTTGTTATCTTTGTCTCTCTTTTAGGGTCCCCATCTTCCAACCACAGTTATGGATATTCACCTGCAACAACACCACACACCCCTAATCGCAGCACCTCCCATTCACCAAAGACTCAATCTACACTTGTATTTCCATTTTACTAGTGTAAATTATGTCCGGTGTACCTAGCGACTACCTCCACACAACTAACCTGAAAAAGAGACTTCACTGCCCTAAGCTACACTGAAGTCAGCAGAAGGAGACTTCAGGAGATTTAGCCAAAGGGATGACAGAGCAGCAAATGACTGCATCGGAATTATAACGTCCTCACACTCCATGTTAAAGGACAGTCAAAGTTTGCACTGTTGGGGCTTGATTCCTGGACAGGGTGCCTATCTGCTCATCCAGCTGCTGTTTTGTGCACCTCCCTAATAACCAGGACAAAAGTGACTGAAAAGCTGGATTTCTCCGTGTGAAGTTACTCCATGCAGCAACAGAAACTACATGCAATCATGACCTAACATTGAAGACTGTTTTTAAATTGCATGGATATTTGCATAAATCACGGACATTGGGCTAAGCTTGGTGAACTCAAGGGTCAATTTAAAAAGTATTGTGGCCTTTTTTGTTTAGATGACTGTTGAGAGATGGCAAAAAAAATGAAGGTCAACAAATACAGTGAACGTTAAGTCTTGTATCCAGGCTGCTTAGAATGTAACTTGACTTGCTTAATATTGCACATTTATAGTCATTTTTAACAATGTGTGTCCACAGTACCTTTCAGATGTTTGCGTGCCTGTGCAAGTGTTCTTTTATCACTATGAAAAGTTGTATTTTATAAAATGTGTTCAACAGAAGCGACCTTTGTCTTGATTTTGTCAGCTTGTCCCACACACAGCAACATTTGAAAGCAGCGCCCTGATTGGTCAGTGGGAGGTGCTTTGGAGCAAACAACCAGCCCAAAAACGAACGCGCGGCCATGTTGAATTGTCAATATTTCGAAAGAAGAGACAAAAGAGCGAAAACTCGATGGATTTCTCGAAACAGCGAGTATTTACCGAACTTAATTAAACCGTCGACGAAACGTTAAGCAAGGAAACAACAAGGAGAAACTGTGTGTGGAAGTAGCAAAGTGAAGCTAGCATCGCCTCTCAGGTTGGATAAACAGTATTTTCTCATTATCGATTAACAGAACCGTGTATGTTAACTGTGCTAAGCTAACACTAGCATGCTAACTTAATATTTTGTTTGGGTTGAATAAAAACGTTGAAGTAACAGAAGCAATCAAACAAAAATAGTGCCACGGTTGTTAGGGGCTGTGGATATTGTTTCTCGATTAAATGTTTAAAATAGGTCTCCTTAAATACGTAATTTGACAAGTTCGCGTTAGCATGCTAGCTTAACGGCTAAAGCCACGTTGCTATGCATAAAGTTTTTACGCTGCTTACAGTCTTGCTAACTAACTTATTTCATGCTAACTTTGCCATCGGCATTAACAACGGGGTGTTAATGAAATAAATGGCAAACTGAGCAATAACCGGGTGGTTGGTTTATTTTGCTTTTAGTTCAAAAGATTAAAGATGTAAGAAAAAGTCCAGGAGCTAACTAGCTAACTTTGAGTTGATTTGAACTCCCAAACTGCGTTAGCTTTAGGTTAGCTTATACTCTTAGCATCACAACAAAGACGCATTTGCACAGTCGTTATTAATGGCGATGTTAGTGTTTTAAAGTGTTTGCTTTAATCCATAGTTTTAACTCTGTTAATTCTGTAAACATTACTTGGATGTAACATTAACGGTGCCTGTCAATTTTAAAGCCCTTTTTTTCGGTCTAGTGTTGTTGTCGAACTATTGCACATTCCTTTTATTATGCATCTTTATTGAATAAGGACCACGCATTGTACATTAATGCATGTACTTTTAATCTCAAGGAGAAAATGGGCTAAATGCCAGAGTATAGCTAATATCCGTCTGCAGTCGACACGCATAACAATTAACACAGTTTAAAACATTTTCAAGTGCCCATCACACTGACAATTAAAACCATATCAAAATACAGCTGTATACAATATAAATACTAGGACCATTTTTATATGTAAATATAATTTTACATTTAAACTAATCTCACATTACAGTACACTTTAATGTTGGGAAGACTGGTTTCCCCAAATAAAGAATGTTTTGCACATCGTGGAACAAGTGTGAACATCTGAGCAGGTTTTAAGATCAGCAGAAACATATTCCAATTATTCGATATTTTCGCACAAAAATTGAACAGCTTTCATTTAAAAACATATCGTTTTTTGGTACATATTTGTATACTAATTGATCATGTTATTGATGACCACTCACCATGGCAGTAAACCTTATTGTGATTCTGATGTTATTTTGCTACTGGGTATTGTTTGGATTGCAGCTCATCAAACATGGTTATTCCTCATGCACATATCTGAAATGTTTGGTTCTGATTTCCTGTATGGATTTTTTTTGTATTGCTTGACAGGTAACTTGGATTTTTCTGTTGAGCTGCAATTCCCAAAGCACTTTGCAGACGATCATCTCAACATTTGCCACTGACCTAAAGAAAACCGGAACAGGATTACCACAGACATTTTGAGTGGACTGTCCCATGTTTTAGGACAACATTGCTGGAGTGACTTTTTGAGCCAGCATCGAGCCCCAGCAAAAAACATTTGAAGACTTTTGATGACAAAGAAACGAAACATAAGAATAGTCTTGAGACGTGACCAAGCAGAATATATTTTACTACTGGCCAATTTGAATGTACAGACAGAGCACTTGGATTTAAAAAGCCAAGATACTCAGAAGAACACAAAAAGATAAATCTGAATTATACAGCCAGGATAAACGTACTCAAAAACTATTTTGAAAGAAAAGAGTTTATGTTTTGGTCACATGCTTGATTTATTTATTCATATGAATGTTAATTTCTCCCTTTTTTGGAGAGTTGTCTTGTAAATAGACATAATTCATACGCAGACCTCTAATTTTCAAGAGGTCTTAACGTCAGATTGTGTACGCAATACATTCTTTAAAAATCATCAGACGAGTTATTTTTTCAGCTTTTAGTTGTTGTTTTTTACACACGGGTGGTCAAATAAAACACATTGAAGCAAAATTGCCAGTGAATGTTGATCCGTTGATGCAATGGCTACAGCAAGAACAGCAAACCCAATGATTGGATTGAACAAACCAGCAAATGGGCAGCTCAAAGGACAGATGGGACTCCTTTCGGGTGTCCAGCAGTCGTCTGCCCTCCAGAAGAAGACCAGCATTCCTCAGAGCAGCGGGGGCATCAAGTAGGCCCCAGTTACATATTCTCTAATTCTGCATTAAAGGAAAAGTTACTCCACAGTTATTGGTCAGCTCCGTCTGCCCCTTCCCTCATTCTTGATCATATACATTGGAAGTTTTAGGGCTCTATATATTTCAGAGACCTACTTTTTGTGTCATTTATTAAGCTAGAATATTGTTATTTCTTACACTTAGATTTGGTGATGACTGGAAGAAGTGCCTGGACCTGCCTCCGAAGGACTGCAGGATGAGAACTTCGGTAAACTACGGTTGGATTTTGAATGTTTTAATACGTTTTGCCTTCTAATGGTGTCCCATTAACCTCTGGGTCCTGTTGAACAGTAATCTCATGTTCCTGATTTGTTCTCCCAGGATGTGACATCAACTAAGGGAAATGAATTTGAAGACTACTGCCTAAAGCGCGAACTGCTTATGGGCATCTTTGAAATGGGATGGGAGAAACCGTCCCCTGTCCAGGTAAGAACATGTATAACACTGAGCCCTCATGGTTTTGAGGCGTGAGACTTATTTTAGTATATTTCTTTCTGAGGCTTCCTAAAAAGTATCCTCAGGTCTTTTCACATGAATCATAATCATGAATCTGACTGCACTCAGTTAAACCCAGAACACTGCCCCTTTTTAGTTTCTTGTTTACATTACATTGCATTTAGCTGACGCTTTTATCCAAAGCGACTTTCAATAAGTACATTCGACCAGGAAGACACAACCTTGAAGAAAACAGAATCATATAAGTACATCAGGTTTCATAGAGCCAAGCATTTCAAGTGCTACTCAACTGGCTATAGATAAGCCAGTCCTTTATTAGTATATAAGTGCTCTGTTAGCAGTTCTTTGTTAGTAATTCTATCGCTCGAGGTGGAGTCGAAAGAGATGCGTTTTCAGTCTGCGCCGGATAATGTGCAGGCTTTCTGCTGTCCTGATGTCAATGGGGAGCTCGTTCCACCATTTTGGAGCCAGGATAGCAAACCCACGTGTTTTTGCTGATGGGAACTTGTGTCCCCCTCGCAGCGAGGGTGCAGCGAGCCGTTTGGCTGATGCAGAGCGTAGTGCATGCGCTGGGGTGTACAGTTTAACCATGTCCTGGATGTAGGAAGGGCCAGATCCATTCGCAGCATGGTACGCAAGTACCAGTGTCTTGAAGTGAATTCTAGCAGTTACCGGAAGCCAGCGGAGGAGCGGAGTGGTGTGGGAAAATGTAGGAAGGTTGAAGACCAGACGAGCCGCTGCATTCTGAATGAGCTGCAGAGGTCGGATGGCACATGCAGGTAGACCAGCCAGGAGGGAGTTGCAGTAGTCTAGGCGTGAGATAACGAGAGCCTGGACCAGAAGCTGTGTCGCTCTCTGGGTCAGCTGGCGACGTATCTTCCTGATGTTGTTTATGTAGACATAACCCTCCTCTCTAACAGTCATTTGACCATGCCAGCTGAAACCTCGTTATCTTGTATTGTGAATGCCGAGGACGAGGGTCTTATAGGAATGTGGTCACACACAAAAATGTATGTCTGTCTATTCCTAAACAACAGATTGCACACTTTTAGATTAAAGTATAATGGCACTCATAGATGCCTTTTTCTTTGTTGTGTGTACATTTTTATTTTGGTATGTTTCACCAAATATGTGTCATGTCCAATTGACCATGCCCATTGCACTGACTGGACTTCTCTCTCCGCCAACAGGAGGAGAGTATCCCCATCGCTCTGTCAGGCAGAGATATTTTGGCTCGTGCTAAAAATGGCACAGGAAAAAGTGGAGCCTACCTCATCCCTCTGCTGGAGAGGATAGACCTGAAGAAGGATCACATTCAGGGTGAGTTTCTGCTGCCTCAACTGAAGTAGAATTTGAAGGACAGCTGTGTTGTAGCAGCAGAGATGGAGTCAGTAAAAAAAGAATAAAGTATTTTTGAACCAAATAAAAAAAATTGTTTCCACAATTTCTCCAGCACATAGACATGGCCATGACCCCTGTTATTTTCTCCCAAATTAGAATTGATTTCAGTTTCGTGGGAAATAACTGTTGATCGGAAACTATAAATACCTCTTTGTTGGGTTGATGCCACTCTATTTAATATTCTCTATGCGTCTCAACCCTGGCATTTCATCAGCCCTTCCCATTTTTGTCTCAATCCAGCCATAGTAATGGTGCCAACAAGAGAGCTGGCCCTGCAGATGAGCCAGATCAGCATCCAGCTCAGCAAGCACCTCGGTGGTGTCAAGGTGATGGCAACCACGGGTGGCACCAACCTGAGGGACGACATCATGCGTCTTGATGAGACAGGTATTGGTTGTGCCGTTAATATTCAAGATAAGGAAATTAACGTTTTCAATAAAGGAGATTCAAAGGTTTTATTGTCATATGCACATAAGCTACAATGTAGAAATGGCAATGAAATGCTTCTGACCTGAGCTCCTCCAGCAATGCATAATAAAATACAAAATATTGCATAAAGTCCAGGGCTCAACGCTAACGTTTAAAAGTGGTTGCCAGGCTGGCAACCAGGCATCAGCTTTTGGTTGCCAAAACTGAAAATATAGTTGCCATTTTTAGTCACCTTATATTTTAAATAATTAAGATAATATACAGTTATACATCAACTTAATAATGAACATGTGACACAAAAGAAGATTCAAATGCTTTACAATAAGTAATTAACACAATTATTTGAAACTTAAGTGGTAGGAAACTTGTCTACCCTCAATTGCTGGTATACAAAACACCAGTAGTGCAGCTGTTGTCATGTTCTTCACAGATCACTAGTTTCTTGGTCATCCGTTGTCTCCCTTTCAAATGTGGGTTTTCTTGACCTTTGTGCTGACCCCCACCACAGATCCACTGGCCCTTCAGCATTGAAGTCTTGGATTGGCCAGACTAATACATTTCTAATGTTAAATGAAAACCATTCACAGTTAAGAATTAGATATGAATTAGTAATGCTGTGAATTACCTTTAATATGTCTAACTATATTTAAAACGTGTTACCTTTTTATAGAAGTGATTATGATTTTATGCCAATATGTTCCTATGGTAAAGTTTCGTTTTGCACTTATTTTTTTCGTTTTTTATTTTGGTAGTAATAAGATCAGGACTCTTATTTTAAAGGAACTTTTACCGGAAGTGAATGCACAATGTAGCAGAATGTACATATATATTTCGCCTCCCAAGACTTTACACATTTCCTCTTTGCTTTCGTCCGGGTTCACCTTGCGCTTTATCAGATGAATCACTTTGAACATTCGTTTGAGATGTTGACGGGTTGGCCGAAAGTTTTACCCCACAGTCAAACAACTTAATTTGCGTCGCCATTTGTTTAAAACAAACGCACGCGAGTAAACGTGCATCGATTTCTGGCTCCGTAATCACACCAATGCACGTGCAACTTAAGTAGCTTATCAGGTTCTTCTGGCAACCGTTACTGTCGAGCCCTGAAGTCTATATACATGTTAATAGACTATGTACAAGAACCAAATATTAAATAATGTTCATTAAGACAAAATTAAATACGGTTTATTGATTTTTGTTTTGTTTATCTTGACACACATGTGTGCCTGATAATTACAACAGCAAAAAAATCACCCTGGCTTCTGTGTTGTTGCTAATCCATTTCTGCTTTATCCCTATAGTGCATGTAGTGATTGCTACACCAGGCAGGATCCTCGACCTAATCAAGAAGGGTGTGGCAAAAATGGACAGAGCCCAACTGATTGTGATGGATGAGGTAGGTTTGTCTCTTTAATGAATTGTTTTGCTTTTCCATATTGTTTACTGTGTTTTTATAAACGGGTCCTCTTCATTCATTATTTCATATTTCTTTCTTCAGGCAGATAAGCTGCTGTCCCAGGACTTTGTGGTCCTGATTGAAGATATCATCAGCTTCATGCCAAAGGACCGTCAGATCTTGCTTTACTCTGCCACTTTCCCCATCAGTGTGCAAAAATTCATGGTGAGGACTCACTGAAGCAATTCCGTCCTCCAAAGATGTTTAAAATAAAGGGTTTTGTTTCATAACACACTATGAATGTTGTTTACAGAGCAAGCACCTGTCGAAGCCATATGAGATCAACCTGATGGAGGAACTGACCTTGAAGGGCATCACTCAGTACTACGCTTATGTGACTGAAAGACAAAAGGTCCACTGTCTCAACACACTCTTTTCTAGGGTGAGTATTCGGCTCGTGACATTCAATGGTCTACATTTGTAACTCGTACTAAAAAGCAATGTGTCTCTGCCCTTTCTGGTTGAATTTTCGAGAGATTATTTTTCCAATCATTGATGGTTTTATGGTTTATTTGACAAAATGTACACAAGCTGCCTTTTTGTCCATCCTAGAATGAACTCTAACTTAGCAAAGCTGCAGGATACCTGAGGCTGGGAGCATAAAGACATGTTTTTGTCATCCTTTAATTGAATCTTTATATTTTTCATTACAGCTTCAGATCAATCAGTCAATCATCTTCTGTAACTCCACCCAGCGGGTTGAGCTTCTGGCCAAGAAAATCACCCAGCTGGGATACTCGTGCTTCTACATCCATGCAAAGATGATGCAGGAGTACAGGAACCGTGTGTTCCACGACTTCAGGAATGGATTGTGCAGAAACCTGGTCTGCACAGGTATGTGACGAGAGTATATATTAAAATGTAAAGTGGAAATTGAAATGTATTGATGGTTGAAATGTTGACTAATATATGTACTTTCTTGTAGATCTGTTTACTCGGGGAATTGACATCCAGGCAGTGAATGTGGTCATCAACTTTGACTTCCCTAAAAATGCAGAGACCTACCTGCATCGCATCGGCAGATCAGGTATGACGACTAATTAATAAGTCCTCAACTTCAGCTTCTTTCAAAATCCGTCCAGTTTGACACTGTTACTTCCAGTACATAACAGCTTCTCTGTCTCTTCTCTCGCAGGGCGTTTTGGTCATCTGGGTCTGGCCATCAACCTGATTACTTCAGAGGACCGCTACAACCTGAAGAACATTGAGGATCAACTGGTCACTGACATCAAGCCCATCCCCAGCTGCATTGATAAGAGCCTGTATGTGGCAGAGTTTCACTCTGTTGACCCCGATGCCGAAGACGACGAACTTGAGATCGGGGGCCGAAACAAGGAACTGGGAGGAATCTGAGTAAATGGTCAGTTTCCCTTTTTGCAATCCTTGATTTTAAAAACACCTTTTCAAAGCTGAAATGGTGTTGTAACCCCAGTTTTACCTGTCTTATCATCAGACACACATCTTGAGCAGGGCATTATCTGCTGATAACACTTGCTTACATGGGTAATAATTCAGCTGCATATTTAAGTCTGACACTGCTGAGTATTTAGGGCTTTGTGTGGCTGGTTTTAAGAAGCTGTAAAGCTGCGTCCAAGAAGAACAGGGTTGTTATTTACTTGACTGCCCAGCTATATATATCCTGTTCAAAGCTCGACTGGTGGCGTTAAACCCGCTTTTTTTAACATCCATTAGACAGAAAGTGGAGAATAATATAACAAAGTAAGAGAAACTGTGCAACTGCATTTAACTTAGTGCACAATGTTTTGGTATGTTGGTACCAGTGGAACCATCCGAGTACTCTACCTTTTGTGAATAGCACATTGTAGCAACCTTGCTAATTGATAGAATCCTCTGCTAATGAGATTATCTGCCGTTTCAGGGGATTTAAAGGTTAAGGGCTGCACAACAGCATTAAACATGGATCGGCACAGAGCTGATAAGCGCACACAGCCAGCCGCCTTCTCTGCACGTTTTTCTAAAGTATAAATACTAACTCTGCTTTTGTTTTTATTTTCAGGAGAATCAAGGCGACTGGCACTCATCACACAATATTGGCTTTGCATCACACAAGATTCCAAGTGATGATTTCTGTTCCCCGGTTTGCCACCAAGATGGTCTTTTTATTTTGATTTATTTTCACTCCAGTACGAGTTTACAGCTATCTCCAGTTTTGTCTGTGCACACTTTAAGGTAAACTGCCACTTCAATCAGTTGAACTATCAGCCAGGCTGACAGAGATGGACGTGTGATATGGGCTGTTGCTTAGGTCTGATATTTAAATCAGCCACTCATCTATAGATGAAAGTTGTCATTAACAACTTTTTTTGTACTTTGCTTTGAGAATGAAAATGTGAAACCAAAGGTAGACCTGGAGCGATAGAGCCTGCTCACATTCTCTCTGTGCAGATGAACTACATATGGCAGTGTGCACATCCTGCGGACATGCCCTTGACCAGAGGCTTTGGGAACCCCTTTTTATTAACAATTTACACTCAGTGGCTACTTTATTTGATACACCTGACTTGATGGCAGGGAGGTTCTGGCAACATTCCTCAAGAGATTGGTTCATGTTGACATGACGGCCTCATGCTGTTGCTGCAGATTGGTCCAATACCCACTCGTGCTGTAGATTGTTTAACCTCCTTAAAAGTGCTCTGTTGAATTGAGATCTTGTGACTGTGGGAGGCCATTTAGCTCGGCTCTTGTTTGAAATGTCGTGGTCTGTGTTGAGGCAAGGAATCCATAAAAGAAATGGCCATTAGAAGAAGGGTAAACTGTCCGTAATGAGATGGACATGGACAACAACATTTAGAGAAGACTGTCATAAAGAATGTTAGAATTACTTTCATGAGAAATGTTTATTTCATGGGTTCGCCAAATCTGACCCTACTATCTGAATGGCAAGGCAACACTTTTCCAATCGGCTGGTGAACCCGTCTTGTCGAGCCGCAGTTTTCTTTGTTAGCATACCTCTGTTACACATGGTTATTTGTTACTGTCTGCTTGAACCGGTCCTGCCACTCTCCTCTGACCTTTCGTGAATAAGACAATTTGGCTGTCATAGATGCCACTCGTTGGTATGTGTGAAATCCCCGGAGGTTAGCACCAATCATTCCACATTCACTTTTCTTCTCCCATCAAGATATTTGGTCCCGACAACTTAACTGTTTGACCATGCTTATGCATTGAGTGGCTGATTTAGATATTTGCATTTAGGAGTTGGTTTACCTAATAACGTTGCCACTGATTGTTTTTCTTTTGTAACTTTTGTCGTCATTCCAGTTATTATCGCATTGTCCCCCGAAAAATGTTCTGCAGTCATTTAGGGATGCAGTGGTTAAAAAAAGGCAAACTTTCCACATCCATAGTTTAACCAATTTTTGTTTCAAAAGGGAACCAAAGCAGGAAGAATAGACAAAGATTTAAAAGTAAGAAAAGATATTGCTTCAGAAACCAAAACGACCACTCTGCTGAGTGATGTTTTAAAGAGGGCTGATATGATGCTGCAGACGAGCACCTGTAACATTGTTGAGTGAAATGGCTACTTTTTTTATATTAAAGTGTTTACTGCCGAGAAAAGGAGGTTAAAAGATGGTGGCAGTGTAATGTCAGTGATAATGGCGCGTTTTGTAGAAGCACAGATCAAATTATGACAAGTCGGTATTTGTTTCTTTGATCCCTTTTTAAAAAATCGATAGACAGCCTTTTTCTGGTTTTGAGGTCATTGGTTATTAACAGGACGAGAGGGGCCTTAGTTAACTCGATGAAACCAGCCAACTTCTTCGGTCTTTTCAATGTCGATACTGTGTACCTTCTTCCCTCCAAAGTGCCTTAAAGGGCCAGTGTGTAGAATTTTGAAGGGGAATTGTTAGCATAAATGGAATATAATATTCATACCTATGTTTTAGTTTGACTATCTACATAGGAAGTGGGTCCTCTTCGAAAAGAAGAGGTACTCAGTCGGTTGAATCTGTAACCCCATAGCCAGATGGCGGCAAATCCTACACACTGTCCCTTTAATCAAACGTCAAACCTCTATTTTGCCCAGACTCTTGAACAAAGGTTGAATTGTAGGTAAATCGGCACCCCATTAGTTTCAGTATGTTTTTGCAGAAAGGATTTTTCAGTTTCTCCTTCCTAAAGAAATGTATTTGTCTAAAGACAAATTGTAAATATGACCAGCTGTCTGAATATATTATATACTCCTTGACTTTAGCACAATGTCTAGAACGATGCAGTTAAGATTGAAAACGAATACTTTTTTGTATTGATTCCTTTGCTGACAATTGCATTACTGCTAAGCACCAGCAGAGAAGGCCCCATGTGTGCCCATCTCCTAAAGCTTCTGAAGTAGTAATTGGCATTAACTAGCTGCATGTCTGATTCTGCAATTCCCTTGTTTTTGGTTCCCCATTTTTATTTGTTTACCTCGTTGCAGGCAACTCTTCATTTCATGACCATTTTAAGGGTTTGTAACCTGAAACCATGTTGTTCCAAACTGTATTCTGGAGAAAATAATATCTTAGTGACTTGATGACCAGATGCTTTAAGTGAAGAAAACAGACAACCAATTTTCTGTTAATTGTGTCGATGCCAGCGCCTCAAACAAATAAAAACTCCCAACTGACTAACTCCTGTTGTTTTTTGTTTTTATTTTTGTTCTGCTTGTTCAATAGTCTTGAAATCTAAAAAAGGATTTACTTTGAGCAAATATCTGATGGTAAATGTGTTTCGATCATGTGAACATTTTGAAATAGCCATCACACATGTATTTATCAAATATGTTGTTACTGTATGTGTGCTTATCATTGTTATTGTGCTCCATGTAGTCTCTGAAATTCTGCCATTTAATCAAACCAAATGTATTGTTTAGGCACATGGGACTACCGTTTCTTCCTAAAATGACACTACATTTTGTGTGTTAGTCATGCCTTTCTCTTAAAGCAGAATACTAGTGTGAAATCTAAAATGTGTGTCTTAAGGTTTTTCACCAAAGTAGAAGTTATTGATCAAGGATACAGAACCACCGATATTGCACTTCTTCATTGCGCAAACGGTAATATTGCATTTGATGCTTTATACAATTGTTCAGTTCACCAGTGGTAACCCCTCATCTTATTCAATTTTAGTTGAAAACTAAAGTATATCATTTGTAAATTGAATGATGAACATGGTTACCTTGGAATGTCATTCAGTCGGAGATGGAATTAAATAAATGTTAAACGAATGAACACCGTCATCCGGAGGGGGCTGTCGCAGATTTGTTGTCAGCCAATCAGGGTTGAAGTAGGATGTACATTAACCAATCGGTGGGTGAGTTACGCGAAATAGGCGGGCCCTTGCCAAACACTGTCACGGTGGTGAACTTTACCGGTGTTGAACCTACCCCTGGACCCAAACCTTCAACGTGAGTAAAGCTTACAATGTCATTAGTACTTTTATGAGGGGTTAATTTGAGTGTAAACACGCCACATATCTTACTCCTTATTACCATATTTTCCTTGTGAAGACTTAAAGATCTCGTGCTCGAATCCACATGGCTACCTAGCCAGCCAGCCAGCTAGCTAGCCAACCAACCAACCCTGCTAGCCTACATGAAGCTCACAGGTTAAATGCTGCAAGCGGATAGTGTTGCCGGCTTATCTCCAAAGGTGTCCTCTGTAGCAAACAACAAGCTCCTGTTCGATATTTCTTGCAGTTGTATTGTAACATTTTAAAGTTGTATTTTATATATTGAGAGTTTGACAACGCTGGGCCTTAGCTACAACAAACCAACCTTACGTTACCTACTGTCAGGAGGACTCTTGACAGATCACCGGAGCTTGCAAGTGAGCTAACTATTGTGGAGCTAACTCTGCATTGGAAGTACTGTGTGGGGGTGATTGTGGTATAGGTTTATTGTTTGCATAACAGAACACTTGCATCTTCATGTTTAATCCTTGCAATCTAATACTGCAAATGTGACATATTATTTAACGAAGTAACCTGGAGCTGTGTTATATTTAATTACGTTAATATAATTAGTTATAGAATTCTACTGTATTTACTGTAATTGTGTAAATTCTACTTTTATCTTTAATATTATTGTTGGGGATTAATTCTGTCTTTACTCCTAGATATTTAACCTTTCTGCCTGTTGCCTTACAATTATGATGCATGCTTGTTAATCTATATTAAGCTATATTTGGCTCTTTATTTGCTGTAATGTACATTTCCCCTCTGTAGGACGAATAAAGTTATTCTGATTCTGTCGTATCTCTCTCCCAGTCTGTTACAGTCTCAGAGTATGGGCAGTGTGTTGGCTGCAGCCTCCCCCAGTCCTGCCCCAGCTGCAGCTGGAGGTAGTCCAGGGGTCCCGGGGCTGGGGTCCGTCCCTCCAGGGTTCACCATGCCCTCTGTGTCTTCTGTCCCTGCTATGTCTGACCAACAGACAGCAGATGCAGACTCCCCTCTCCCAAATCCTGGCACATATGAGGAGTGCCACCGCAAATGTAAAGGTAAGACATTTTTTTTTTGTGATCACCCAGTAATGACGTTTTTTTTTCAACATTTGTTCCACTTTAGGTCTCTTATTATACTCTTTTTCATCAATATGTTATAGGTCTCAGATATATACAAACATATCTCTGAAGTGTTTGGCTCAAAATACCAAACGGATCATTGCAGCATCCCATAATCCCCTCTATTTCAGCCCTGTTTCAAAAGTGCTGATTCTCTGTCTTTTACTTTAGATGAAAATAAGGAGCCGCTCCCCACGCCCCTCTGAGAGATATTTGTTTAAAAAGAACACAATGGTGCCCAGTGTGCGAAAAAGTACACGTCCCACCGTCCGGGACGTGTTATTTACAATATCGGACAAGTAGATCTTTCAATTGACTTGTCCGGCGGACAAGTGACGTTTTTAGCCCTGATTTATTGACAAATTATTGATACATTCAGTTTACAAAAGGCAGAACTCATTCGCAAATTGTCCGTGTCCGCCATTGTTCGTTTAGAAATGTTAGTTTCGGTTCTGCTTGTCGATTCCTAAATGCATCTCACCGCTTTCTGTACAGTTAGACGGGGCGGGCGGGAAGTGCAGCACAGTGGCAGGGTTGGGAAGCAAAACTCGGTTCCGAGCAGGAACAAATAACAATTGTCCGGTACCGGGATCAATAAGGGTTGTGAGGACAGGAAGCGAGGCAGAGCCCCGCGGACCGCAGCTCTCTCTCTCTATGCTCCGTGATCGCTGTGCAGCTCAGCGTCTCTCTCTCTCTCTCTCTATGCTCCGTGATCGCTGTGCAGCTCAGCGTCTCTCTCTCTCTCTCTCTCTCTCTCTCTCTCTCTCTCTCTCTCTCTCTCTCTCTCTTTCTACACACAGCAGATCCGCTGCCCGTTTAACAGCCTCATCTTTGTCAAACTTTCTTCCTCTAACACGTAATGAAATGAAAATACTATTTATTTACTTTTACAAACAGTGAGCAGCTGGGCAGCTGCAGCAGGTGTAAATAAATGCGTGCAAGCGTCTTTGAGTTGTAGAAAAGCGCTAGGCCTATAGGCTATAAATATAATGTATCATTATTAGGCCTATGTGTTGGACATGTGTGGTTGGACTGTGTCTCCCAGGCAGGTTGCAGTGTAGCATCAGAGGACACTGGTCCAATCGTACATTCTCAAACTGCACCACTTAGAACTAACTAAACAATGCAGAGATTATTTTTATATAATTGTGTTCAATAACCGTAAGAAATGCAACAGTATGAAGTTATTTGTAAATAGGAATACAGATTTGACTTAATGTTTTCATAAATATATTTTTCTCCCAGTTTGTCATGGGACTTATTTTGACCCTCTCAAAGAACCAGAACCGAAAATAACCGGAATCGAAAAGCAGAACCGGAATCGTTAAAATCCAAACGATACCCAACCCTTTGTGTGATGCAGTAAGATCTTACCGCTCACTTACGTTAGCGGTGTCATAAAAACCGTGGGAAAATGTAAAATACGATGGCGAAGAAGAAGATTCCAGTGGCCCAGATTTTTGTCCATTCTGGACAAGTGAAAAATGTATTCGGACAAGTACATTGCCAAACTCACTTGTCCATGGACAAGTACTCTCTAAAAACTTTTTCTCACACTGGGTGCTCTAGGAGGAGATTCAGGTGATAAGGTGGGGGGGTGATTGGCTAATGGTTGCACAAGCCAAATACATCGTTATGACATTAAGTGGCCAAAATCTGATCAGCTCATTGTCAGACAGGTTTTTATATAAATGGATCAGGACAAAAAGTGAGCGGGTCTTTCTTCCTGAAACTTTCAGAATTTCTTTACCCAAAGGGGACACATGTTGATGTATAACATACATGAAAAAGTGGATTTTGCACAACAGGTGACCTTTAAAGTATTACTCATGGTATTTAATAAGATCACTTATTAGATATAGGTATGGTCTGTAATCTTCTTCTGCCCTATCTTTGTTTCAGAGGTGTACCCTCTGCAGATGGATGGGGTGCGGTTAGTGGTCAACAAGGGTCTGAGTAACCACTTCCAGGTCTGCCATACGGTTACCCTCAGTACTCTTGGTGATTCTGGTTATCGATTTGGATCCACCTACGTAGGCAGTAAACAGACTGGACCAGCAGAGGTAATGATCATCTCTTTAATAAACTCTTAAGTCCCTTACACACCAAGCCGATTTCGATCACCTGCATTAAAAAAAACTTCAATATGTCCAAAACTCAGCTGCCCGCTTGCTCACCTCCACCCGACGCTCTGACCACATCACCCCTATCCTCCATGACCTCCACTGGCTCCCCATCAAACACCGCATTGACTTTAAAATATTACTTTTCACTTTCAAAGCCCTCCACAACCTTGCGCCCCACTACCTCTGTGACCTCATCCAACGACACAACCCCACCCGTCGCCTCAGGTCTGCTGACGCTAACCTACTGCAGCCCATCAGGACAAAGCTCCGGACCTGGGGTGACAGCCTCCCCCTCACTCTGGAACCCCCTCCCCAGCCACGTCAGATCCGCCAACACTCTCACATCATTCAAACAATCCCTCAAAACTCACCTTTTCACTCTTGCCTTCAACTCCTAATCAACTAACCCCTTGCCCTTATTCCTCCTAGCTTAGCACTTTATACTTTTGTTGTTATTTTGTTTTACTTGCTTGTAAGCGCTTTGAGCACCAGGAAAAGCGCTTTATAAATGTAATGTATTATTATTATTATTATTATTAATGATGACAGGAGGCACAGCAGCACTCTGTCTGATGGACAGATGTGTTCATGACGACTTATATATTTACTTTTAATTCATCGACAGTGCGGAGACAATAACAGGCTACAGATGCGGACAAACACATATATTTATATAAATACATATACAATTTCAGAATCAAACAAGTATGAGAGCACTCTCGTAACGTAACACAATCAGAGACTGGATATATCCCCCCCCCCCCCTTCTCTCTGGTCGCTGAAATGGGGAATTGAAATTACGGGCCAAAAGTTGTATTTACAAGTAAGCAGAGGACACCAAACCAACTGAGACCCATATGTTTGCCGTATGCACTGTACAACACACGCACACCTACACACTGTACCACGTGTACACACACCTACGCACTGTACAACACGCACCTACACACTGTACCACACACACCAACAGCTCCCAAAGCATAATCAGGCTACAGCCGTTGTGTATTTTATTATGTGAAGCACTAAATGATCTTAGAAAAATATCGACTGTTTGTTTGTAGATATCTACTAAACTACAGCATACAAATACAGAGAGTAATGTAGGCCAGTTATACTGAGTGATATACATTCTACACACTGCTCTGCTTTCTGCACGGACCTCACAGCTGTTCTCACTGTAAACATCGTGTCGTGATGAAAGTAGTTTCTAAAATAATATCCAGGGGATGCATGCAGAGCTGTCATTGGCTGAGATAAGTCCGTCCGTGCGTCAAGCCTCCACCGTTCCCGGAAATGCATCCGCGGAGGAGCCGTGGAGGATGCAGCAGGCCGTTTCTCAATCTCGAGGATGCTGGCTTGGTAGTCGCGTACTTCCAAGTCACTTCCTTCAGAAACGAAGCAAGTATACTTCCAAGCCACGGCTTCGGAAAATGAAGAAGAATGGAACAGGCTAACAAGTGTGCCACTCTCTCTAATGGTTTCAACATAAACTCTACAAAAAATAAATACCTAATTATGAACTTGCTTTACTTTCACGGAACACATTTTTGGTGATAACAAACAAATGTAACAAAGTAACATATTTACCAACACATGTTCTACGCCACTACATACTTACATTTAAATGTGTGCTGCGTCGGTTCAGCCATTCTCCGCAAGGGTTTTTGAAATTGGTCCGTGCGCAAAGCATTGTGGGGATTTTAAGGACGCGAAGTCTACCCATGTGCAGCCTCGAAATTTCCCCCAAACCAAGGACGCGGCCTCGGTGGAATTTCAAGTATGCTGGAGATTGGAACAGTCCTTCGGCGGCACTCGATGATGTAGCATCCTTGAAATATTGGCTTGGAAGCCAGTATCTTCGAGATTGAGAAACGGCCTCAGTGTATCCTCGGGGTCCTTCTCAGGTCGATTATTTTCATTTCCTCGCTCCTCGGTCCTCGGTCTCACCGGAAGTTGATTTGTCTGCGCCATCGTGAGTAGCGGCCCATGGCGCTTATTTCTGCCGAAGGAGCGATAATGGAGGAACCACCAGACCATCCTCCGATGAAATCCACAGACACTCGCCCCGCCCCCTTACTGTGTATCGCTCACTGATTGGACGATGCAGTGCATGCACTGATCTGATGCTTCTTGACATGAGAGCAATACCCCAGCGGAGTGAAGAAAACACATGAAACTCACGAGAGTCACTCCTCAGTCTATACTGTGTTTTGTTTCAATTAATGTATCATTTAGTTACAAATATCTGATATATCTGAACAACAAAGTGGTCAATGTTTTATTCATTTATTGGAAACATTGTCATGATCGCTTTTTTCGTTTATACATTTTAAGAATGGCGTTTATCTTTTTTGAGAACGAGTTCTTATTTTATTTCATGTATTTGGGTCTACAACAGATGATACAAATGTTTGTGTCAGTAAATGTGTACTAACAGAGGCGGGGGTGTGTGTGGAAATAACGGACAGAGCTGGCTGCTGTCAGACGAACAGCTGTGCGGCGTCATCACAAACGGACGTCGCTTCACCTGACGCTCCGGAAGAAAGGACGTCCCATTGCTCTTAAAACTAATTTCCCTGCTTCTCATGGTTTCCTTGCATCTCTCCATGCTTCCCTGGTGGGAGGGACTAAACGCAGGGAAACAACGCAAGTGAGGGACGCAAGGATTCCATTTAATCGACCTGAGAAGGACCCTCTGTAATAGCTCCTCCAGAGAGCCTCCACAATGCTCGGTCCTCGTAGTGCATTTAGAGAAATGAGATGTCCTTCAACATGGTGCACTGAAATTAATTTCCGGGTCACTACCGGAGGACCGAAGAGTCGAGGAGGGGAAATTTAAGAATTGAGAAGCCTCTACAGTCTGTCTTCCGGTTGTTGCCTCTTTTGAATGACGAATACACACTAACGCCGCCTGCTGGTAAGGAGAGTTATTGCAACTCACACAAGCGCAGTTCGTACGTGTAACTTGGCCGTAGGCTGAAGTCTTTGCGGTGTGTTCCAGTGCGAAACATGGCCAAGACGCAGGAGACGTGAGGCAATGTTCCGTCGGGACGTGTTCTTTGGTGTTCTTTGGTGTCAGTTTGGTGTGTAAGGACCTTTTTTAAAGTGTTGTTGACATTTAGGACTTGGGCTTAGAAAGCCTTTTGTTGGTTACAGGTTAAGCTTGATCTCTTTTAATGACCTCCTTTGTATTCAACACTGAATAACAGGTTTCAATAACAACTTTACATCCGTTTTAGTGCTTTGCCTACAAGGATCACACAAGTAATTTGTATTTGCTCAACAACATTTACAATGCTTTAGGTAAAGGCAGCATAAAACGGTGTTTAATCATCAACATTGCAATATGTGCATGTGCAATAGTCACATCACAGGACTTCTAATGTCAAGTAAAACAAAGTTATTTAAACATGTGATGCTATTTGGTCTGTGTTATAACACATTTACTGCGATTTAAGTTCTGGGACACTCTGATTTTGTAACTTGTGAGTAACAGAAGGATTCTGCACACACAGGAATCCACCAATCACAATCATTTTAATCAATTTATAAAAAAACAGGAAGATATGGTTGTAAAAATAACATGTAATATCAGGGTTATGGCAATATTTCAGCTACAGATGGGATGATATTGACCAAAAACTGGTATTTTGTTGCTATTTAGACAACATTTCCAGTATTTTTATTTTTTATCACAACATATCGCTGACATTTTTTTTAGCATTGTCATTTTTTTCCAAGGTCTTGCAGCTCTAGTCAGGAAGATATTCAGCCCCCAGCTTGGCTACAAGGTTTCAATCAATCAATCAATGTTTATTTATACAGCCCAATATCACAAATGTTACATTTGTCTCAGTGGACTTCACAGTGTGTACAGAATATCAGTATGAAAATACGACACCCTCTGTTCTTAGACCCTCACATCGTACAAGGAAAAACTTCCGGAGAAAACCCACAGTTTAAAGGGAAACATGGGAGAAACCTCAGGGAGAGCAACAGAGGAGGGATCCCTCTCCCAGGACGGACATACGTGCAATAGATGCCGTGTGTAAATTGAAAAGATAATACATTTACAACATAGGTCAGGGGTCTTCAACTAAAATTCAACGAGGTCCAGTTAGAGAAAATCTCCCCATGCAAAGGTCCGGAACATCAAAATGTCTAAGTTGCTTCATGAATTAGTGTGATATTGAAGTGACCTGTAGCTTTATCAACGTCTGCATGTAATCAACAACTGACTGCCAATCAAATAAAGAAAGTACAATTCAAAAACAACAATATTTATTGTCAATTAACATTACTTAAATACTGTGGATATGTGTAATGTTTAGTTAAGTTAAATGCATCAATGTGGTGCACTTTGAGAGCAACATTAAGAGATCTATGGATACATCTCTCAACACCCATATGAAACAGAACTGTAGCATATTTTCCTTTTTAGATATTTTACAAATCACTCCCCTTTTAAACTCTATTCTTGTTATTTTTAACAACTTTTTTGTTGCTGTCATATCGTATTTTATACCTGTTTTTCATTTAGTCTCATTAATAACTATAATGATCATATCAAGGTGTGCCTTAACCTCACTGAGCTGAGGTTATTTGAGCCTCTCAGGAGATAGCTCTCTTCCACCTGGTTGTAGAAAAGCTCTTTAAATTCGTTAGCATAGCTAGCTAACCAGATGCTAATAACAACAGATCGCCACTGTGCTTACAACTAAAGACACAGCCACACAAACACTGCGGCATGTGTACGGCTCCTTATGGGTATTGCAATATTTTAAGGGCTGGAGCGACGTTCCGGTGCTCAGCACTCCTTTCAGACGAGACATATACCACGTGAAGACACGTTACGCTCGTGTTGTGTTCATGAACCTGTCCTTGGCCAGGAAAAACAGGTACTCGCTTGTTTAATTATTTTTGCGGTCTAGATTCCTTCTTCTTTTTTGAAGTGAGAAGTTGTCCGTCTGTCGGACTGACTCCCTCCCCCCCACCCCCAAAACGAAAACTCTTCGGTTCTCCACGAATTACACAAGTCACCCAAATCAGCGTTAAAAAAGCGGGAGGTGCCGAAAAATCCCCTATTAATGTATTGATTATAGCTCCGGGTCCGTATAGGTTGGCGTCTGGGTCCGGATCCGGACCGCGGTCCGCTTGTTGCCGACCCCTGACATAGGTAGTCCAAATGTTTGGAAATGCATGTGTGTATAATAAGAAGATGAATCCACGAGGATATCCATCCAGGACCGATGATCCAGGACCACAGCCACGACTCGCGATCCAGGGCTCGTGATCCAGGACACAGGAGCGCAGGATCATCAATGACTCCGGATCCCAGTGTATATAGACACCAAAAAGAAAGAAATTTGGGGAAGCTGGGTTAATCGGAACATGAGAGTACACAGGTATAGACAGAGAGAAGGAAGAAGTAAGATGTCCCCCGACAAACTAAGCCTATATCAGCAAAACTAGGGGCTGAATCTAATCAGCCCTAACTATAAGCTTTATCAAAAAGGAAGGTCTTAAGCGCACTCTTAAAAACGGATAGGGTGTCTGCCGCCCGAACACAAACTGGAAGCTGATTCCACAAATGTGGAGCTTGATAAGAAAAGGCTCTGGCTCGCATTGTACATTTAGAGACTCTAGGAACAACCAACAACCCTGCATTCTTAGAACGCAATGCCCTAGTAGGACAGTAGGGTATAATGAGTTCTTTAAGGTAAGATGGCGCCTGCCCATTAAGGGCTTTCACATGTTATTCACATGAATTTAAAACTAATACATGTATTTACTCCCCTCAGTCATTCCCAGTTATGGTTGGAGATATGGACAACACTGGTAGTCTGAATGCTCAAATCATCCACCAGCTTACGTCTGCAGTACGCTCCAAAATTGCCATCCAGGTATGTAGACTTGTCGAGGAAACCGCCTCTCTTATGTTTTGTCTTTTTTCAGCTTACAGTGTGACTTACTTGGTCATTTCAGTTTTTCCCCCTTTTTCTGTGTTTTAGACCCAACAGCATAAGTTTGTGAACTGGCAGTGTGACATGGAGTGGCGCGGGGAAAACTTCACCTCTGCCGTGACGCTCGGAAATCCAGATGTACTTGTTGGATCTGGTATGGTTTCGTTTTTTCTAATTCCTCATAACAAAGTCCACAGAGGGGTTTGTTGTAGCCCATACTAATCTTTTTACAAACTACTTAATCAAAGTGCTGCAGGTCCTAGTTCAAGAATATTCACTTTTAAGTCATGATAGGAAAAGTTGATGTCTCTCCTGTATTTTGCATGACAGGATCTGTTATAGGGATGAAGTCAAACTTTGTTGGAGTTGTTGTGACTACAGAATAACTTGCAGTGTTACGAGCTTCTCCCCTCAAAAACAACCTTTGGCAGATTACAGACACTAGCTACAGAGAACACTAACCAGATAACAGCTAAGTTTAATTTTGGCAGGTTGTCAAGTTTTTCCCATTGATTATTGAAATCTGATATAACCTGTCAGCAACTCCACACAGTTTAATTCAGGATGTCCATACTACAAATACAGATGATAAGAGACCATACTGTGTACATCATTTGAAGCTCTTTTCCTGTTTTCCCTCAGGCATTTTGGTGAGCCACTATCTGCAGTCCATCACACCAGCTCTGGCTATGGGTGGAGAACTGGTGTACCACAGGAGACCGGGGGAGGAAGGGGCCGTCACCTCCCTGTTGGGCAGGTACACAGGTAAATCCCTGCTCTGTCACTCTCTCAATCTTATATTTACCTTTTCATTTAGCACATTGCCCTTCATTATGGTTAGTTCATTTAATCACTCTTCTGTAGTGTGATATGGACCAAGTGGTGCCAAATCTCATTTCATTCTTATGTTATCTCTGTGATAGATTCTCAAATCATTTATTTCTCACCAGGGGACAACTTCATAGCTACATTGACTTTGGGAGGAGCAGGAGCGCATGCTACATACTATCATAAAGCCAATGATCAGGTACCTGAAATTAGTAATATTGTGTGTTTATAATTCTGAGGTTCTGTGTATCAATCATCATCGTTCATCTCCCAAAACTTCTCAAATGCAGCATTTTGTTTCAGATTTTTCACTTAAAGCATACGTTTTTCAGAAAGGCCTTTGGAGTCGCCCCACAGTGGGGAAATGTACGGTCTTCTTTAATCAATCATTATTTGCCCACTGTAATGGTTTCTCCTGATACTGGCCATCAAATGGGTCCTTTCCTGAAGAGATTTCAATATAAGGAAAGGGGGGGAAATCCTTAGTCTGATTTTAAGCTTAAGCAGTATGAACTAGTGAGTCTCTTCTAAAGGGAATTGTTTTGCAGTGTAATATTTCCCTATATTGGTTTTTTCCCCAACTGCATGTCCAAAGAATCAGTGATGGGGGAATCTGAAGCCTCATTATCAATCAATCAATCAATCAATGTTTATTTATATAGCCCAATATCACAAATGTTACATTTGTCTCAGTGGTCTTCACAGTGTGTACAGAATATCAGTATGACAATACGACACCCTCTGTCCTTAGACCCTCACATCGTACAAGGAAAAACTTCCAAAGAAAACCCAGTTTAAAGGGAAAAATGGGAGAAACCTCAGGGAGAGCAACAGAGGAGGGATCCCTCTCCCAGGACGGACAGACGTGCAATAGATGCCGTGTGTAAATTGAAAAGATAATACATTTGCAACATAGGTAGTCCAAATGTTTGGAAATGCATGTGTGTATAATAGGAAGATGAATCCACGAGGATATCCATCCAGGACCTATGATCCAGGACCACAGCCACGACTCAAGATCCAGCGCTCGCGATCCAGGACACAGGACCGCAGGATCATCCATGACTCCGGATCCCAGCGTATATAGACACCAAAAAGAAAGACATTTGGGGAAGCTGGGTTAATCGGAACATGAGTGTACACGGGTATAGACAGAGAGAAGGAAGAAGTAAGATGTCCCCCGACAAACTAAGCCTATATCAGCAAAACTAGGGGCTGAATCTAATCAGCCCTAACTATAAGCTTTATCAAAAAGGAAGGTCTTAAGCGCACTCTTAAAAACGGATAGGGTGTCTGCCGCCCGAACACAAACTGGAAGCTGATTCCACAAATGTGGAGCTTGATAAGAAAAGGCTCTGGCTCCCATTGTACTTTTAAAGATTCTAGGAACAACCAACAACCCTGCATTCTTGGAACGCAATGCCCTAGTAGGACAGTAGGGTATAATGAGTTATTTAAGGTAAGATGGCGCCTGCCCATTAAGGGCTTTGTAGGCGAGAAGAAGAATTTTAAATTCTATCCTGTGTTCTATAGGGAGCCAGTGTAAGGCAGCCAGAACAGGAGTAATGTGGTCCCTTTTCCTAACTCTGGTTAGTACACGAGCCGCAGCATTTTGAATCAGCTGAAGCGACTTGATTGACTTCTTAGTACTCCCTGATAATAAAGAGTTACAATAATCCAGCCTAGAAGTAACAAATGCATGGACTAGTTTCTCTGCATCGTTTTGAGGCAAGATATGCCTGATTTTTGCAATGTTACGTAGATGGAAGTAGGCGGTCCTTGAAATTGATTTTATGTGGGCGTTAAAGGATAAATCCTGATCAAATATAACACCAAGATTCCTTACAGTCTCACTGGAGGCCAAATTAATGCCATCCATAGTTAGTATGTCTTTAGATAATTTGTTTCGTAGATTCTTCGGGCCAAGTACAATAACTTCAGTTTTGGTCGTGTTTAACATCAAAAAGTTTAAGGTCATCCACGTTTTTAAGTCCTTAAGGCAGTCTTGAATTTTATTTAGATGATTAATTTCATCAGGCTTGATTGATAAATATAGTTGAGTATCATCCGCATAACAATGAAAGTTTACAGAATGATTCCTTATAATATTGCCTAACGGAAGCATATATAATGTGAACAAAATAGGTCCGAGCACTGAGCCCTGTGGCACTCCATGGCTAACTTTGGTTTGCGTGGAAGATTCATCGTTAACACGTACAAACTGAGAGCGTTCAGATAGATAGGACCTAAACCAGCCCAAAGCAGTTCCCTGTATGCCAACTAAGTGCTCTAGTCTTTGCAATAGGATATCATGGTCGATAGTATCAAATGCAGCACTAAGATCGAGCAAAACAAGAATAGAGACAAGTCCCTTGTCTGAGGCTATTAGAATATCATTTGTGACTTTAACCAGAGCTGTCTCTGTGCTATGATGTGTTCTAAAGCCAGACTGAAAATCTTCAAATAAATCATTGTTTTTTAAGTAATCACACAACTGTTTTGCGACCGCTTTCTCAAGAATTTTTGAGAGGAACGGAAGATTAGAAATAGGTCTATAGTTGGCTAAAACCTCTGGATCGAGGTTGTGCTTTTTAAGAAGCGGTTTTATCACTGCTACTTTGAATGATTGTGGAACATAGCCTGATAATAAAGACATATTCATAATATTTAATAAAGAAGTGCTAATTAATGGAAAAACTTCCTTCAACAGCTTAGTTGGAATTGGGTCTAACATGCACGTTGATGGTTTAGAAGAGAGAATCATTGAATGTAATTGTTCAAGGTTAATGGCTGAAAAGCATTCTAGTTTACTATCTAGTGTAATATTAGAACTTACGATTCCGGGAGCTGTTGATAACACTTTACTGGTCGAAGGCAAGAAGTCATTAATTTTGTTTCTAAGAGTAACAATTTTATCGTTAAAAAAGCACATAAAATCATTACTACTGAGTGCTAAGGGAATAGAAGGCTCAATGGAGCTGTGGCTCTCTGTCAGCCTGGCTACAGTGCTGAAAAGAAATCTTGCATTATTCTTATTCTCATCTATTAATGAAGAGTAGTAGGCTGCTCTCGCTTTACGCAGTGCTTTCTTATATTCATTGAGAGTAATATGCCAAATTAAACGAGATTCTTCAAGTTTAGTGGAACGCCATATCCTTTCAAGTTGTCTAGACTTTTGCTTTATTTTGCGGGTTTCGGCATTATGCCATGGAGCTAATCTATGTTGTTTTATTTTCTTCTTTTTCAAAGGATCAACAGAGTCTAATTTTATTCGCAGCGCATCTATAGCACTATCAACAACATGATCAATTTGGGGTGGTGTACATTTTGTATAAGTTTCCTCCCCTACATGCAGACATGCTATCGAGTTAAGTATTGGTTGAATCTCTTCCTTAAATGTGGCTATAGCACTAACAGATAGGTTTCTGCTGCAAGAGCTTTTGACTAATGCTTTGTAGTCTAGTAACAGTACTTCAAAAGTTACTAAGAAATGGTCGGATAAAGCAGGATTATGCGGTTCGACTAATAGTTGCTCAATTTCAATACCATAAGTCAGAACAAGGTCGAGAGTGTGATTATAACAGTGGGTTGGTTTATTTACACTCTGACAGAAACCAACAGAATCTAATATAGAGTTAAATGCAACAGTAAGGCTATTTTTATCATCGTCAACATGAATATTAAAGTCACCTACGATAATTACTTTGTCTGTTTTAAGAACCAAAGTTGATAAAAACTCAGAGAATTCTGATAAGAATTCTGAATAAGGACCTGGTGCACGATACACTGTAACAAATAAGATTGGCTGCAAAGTTTTCCAGGTCGGATGCGTAAGACTAAAAACGAGGCTTTCAAAAGAGGTATAATTACATTTTGGTTTAGTATTGATAAGTAAACTTGAGTCAAAGATTGCTGCAACTCCACCTCCTCGGCCCGTGCCTCGAGCAATATGAGTGTTGACATGGCTGGGTGGAGTGGCCTCATTTATGCTGACATATTCTTCATGTCTCAACCAAGTTTCAGTGAGACAGCATATATCAATATTATAATCTGATATTAAATCATTTACCAATATTGCTTTAGATGCTAGAGATCTTATGTTTAAGAGACCACATTTAATCTTCCTGTTTTGTTGCACTGTAGTAGTTGTTACATTTACTTTTATTAGGTTATTATGTATGACACCTCTATTAGGTTTTACCTTAAATTGTCCTTGGGCAGACACACACACCGCTAATATTGGGTATTTATTGGGTTCGGGATTCCTATGGGTGACTGCCTAGGAGAGAGCGCAGAGAAGCGTGTAAGACTGCGACTCTGCCTCCTGGTCTCAACTCCAGTTTGTCATGGATTACGTCCACAAAGCCCTGAAATGTTTGCCGAAATGAGATCTGCACCTTTCAAAGTAGGGTGAATGCCGTCTCTCTTAATCAGACCAGGTTTTCCCCAGAAGGCTGTCCAATTATTTACGAAGCCCACATTGTTTGCTGGGCACCACCAAGACAACCAGCGCTGAAATGATGACATGCGGCTATACATGTCATCATTGATCAGATTGGGGAGGGGACCAGAGAAGATTACGGTGTCCGACATTGTTTTAGCATAACTACACACCGACTCCACATTAAGTTTTGTGCATTCTGATTGGCGTAAACGAACATCATTACCACCGACGTGAATAACAATCCTACTGTATTTACGTTTATCTTTAGCCAGCAGTTTAAGATGCGCCTCAACGTCGCCCGCTCTGGCCCCCGGAAGGCATGTGGCTTCGATCTCTAAATTCACGTGTCTCATAATAGAGCTACCAATAACCAGAGTTGGCTTCTCAGCGGGTGTCTCGCTGAGTGGGGAATATCTGTTAGATACGTGAACGGGTTGGTGGGGACCTGCGGGTTTCGCGTTATGCCCCTTCTGAACAGTCACCCAGCCTCCCTGCTGCTCGAGAGTTGCCGGGGGACAGCTAAGAGGAGCTACATTTTGCCGGTCCGCACATGCTAACATGGGCTTTACTTTAGCTGAGTTACTTTCTAAGATGCGGAGCCGGGCTTCTATGGCTATGATTCCCGCCTCCAACCTAACAACTATACTACATTTAACACATGTATCCTTACCAGTAAGGGAGGCCGGGAAGTAACCAAACATGAGACAGGAAGAGCAGGAAATAGCACCAGAAGGTGGGGAAAGAGCCATGGCTAGCTATCAAGCTAAAGTAGCTACCGTTAGCAAACCCGAAAAGAGTGTAGGCAACTGTGGAGTTACAGTCGCTAAGAGAAGGAGAGTTGTGAGTGCTTAAGCTGTAGTAACGTGTGATTACAACGTCAGGCAGTTGCCGTGATCAAGAGTTTTAAAACGATCGATTAAGTTTAAGTTAATAAGCTATCAGCAACAGAACAGGCACACGGGATACCCGGAGATGACAACAACAACCGGAAGTTACAACGTGCAACGTGCTCACCGCAATAGGTTCCTCCCTCCTTCCAATAGGTTCCTCCTTCCGCTCAGGAGGAACCTATATAGTTTAAACTTGAGAATACATGTTATGCATTAAATGAGGCCTTTGGATTTTATCCTCGTCTTCTCTTGCACTGATGGTAGAAACATAATTTGAATAGGCATGTGTGTATTGTTTTACGACAAACATGAAAACATTTAAATCTATTCTCTAACTTCTATCTTCTAATACAGTTGCAGATAGGAGTTGAATTTGAAGCCAACACAAAGATGCAAGAAACTACGGCGTCCTTTGGTTACCAGTTGGACGTTCCCAAAGCTAACTTGCTCTTTAAAGGTAAATAAATCCAGTATTAATACACCCATAGCCACACAAATTAAATGACTATTAATTTAGAAAAGGGCAAAAATAAATATAGATTTTCTCTTTTAAAAAATGTGCTCTTCCTCTCCTCAGGCACGGTTGATAGTAACTGGATGGTTGGGGCTACCCTGGAAAAGAAACTGCTGCCGCTGCCCCTCACTCTGGCTCTCGGTGCTTTCCTCAACCACCGCAAGAACAAGTTCCAGTGTGGCTTCGGTGTCACCATCGGCTAGCGGTGCGGCGGCGCCTGGAGCCACAGCTTGGAGGGGCACAGAGACACACCGGAACCTGGACTAAGTTTTAGAAATTGGATTCAGAGACTCTCTTACACAACTGATTTCCCGGGGCAGACAGAGAGACAAAGATAACTACCAAGGAGCCAGAACTGGCCAAGCCATGCCTACATTGTGTAGCACAAATGTCTTTCCTTTTATGGTGTATTCCATATACCCAGAGGCTAGAGCGATGTATAACAGACGGCATCAGTGATGCATGAGAAACATGTGATGTGAAAATCAAAGTAGTTAGACATAATATATGGTGATCATGTAAGATGATTCAAATAAATGTGATTACTTTTTGTAAAAGTGGATGTTGCGTTTGCTTGTAGAAGAACTGGCTATAGAAGAAAGGTGACATGAGGCTAATTTTCAGATTCATGTTCTACTTGGGGCTCACTTATAAAATGTTGTACAGGCTTTACTGTCAGCACAAACTTTCTCAAATGGTTTCTCTTACTGTGGGGAGTATGGGATAAAAGCACCATCAAACGTAAGCATCATCAGAGAAATATGTTGAAAATACCATGGAAAATCATACAATAAAAGGGGGATATCATAGTATAGTATGTCTAAATTATCATGACAAAACTCCTACAATGTCCAAAATGTATCAAAAAGGTCAGGGTATAGTACACCAAAGTATATAAACACAGCATTTGATAAAATACCAAGTAAAATGTATAGTATTATAGAATATAGTATTCAAAAACGTGATAGAATGTGTGCCATGAAAGGTTTTATTCACAGTCATGGTCATTAAAATGTATTTTATAGCTTAGTTTCATGTTTACATGAAAGGTCAAGTATGTTGTTAAAAGTTAATTGTTTGCCATAAAAGTCTCTGTCGTGCCATAAATCTCGTATTCCATAAGTAAAAAAGGTCTTCACTTCACAATGGTATAATACTACTGATATTATTATGTTATTGAATTATCTCAGGAAAACAGATCATAAAAATACTTTAATGTATAGTAAGCCAAGTGAAAAAAAACTCACTGAATACTATCGGGGGTATCTTGAGCAAGGCATGGGATCCCCAAACTTCTCCCTGGGTTGTGTATAGTAGCTGCTCACTAATCCTGAAAGTAGGTCATATTAAATGCAATTTAACAAGGATTCAAACTAAACCCTCCATTGCCATATTTACTCCATTGAAGTATTTAACATGTATTAAAATTGTGCACCTAGCAAGTTAATCAAATCAACTTAAGTGTTGATCGTCTCCAATTCATTGTTTTGCCTATCAAGTGGCCAAAAGAGATTTGTTCATTTTCTGACTGGCATCTGATGAATGTGATATGTGGACCAAGTGATAGAGAAAGAAGACTGTGTTCCACTCAGTGAGTTTTTATTTTCTACATACGCTTTTACAATCCAACATACTAACAAGCATTGTCTAACTAACACGACCCCAAACCGTGTCGTTGCACACATGTACAGAGGGGCAAAAAAGTATTTAGTCAGCCACCAATTGTGCAAGTTCTCCCACTGAAAAAGATGAGAGGCCTGTAATTTCAACCCAGTCTCATAAAAAAACGTGTAATAACTACGTTGGTCCACAAGGTAGGACGTAGTATTTCTACAAAAACGCCTCTGAAATTGTAGGATCCCTACGTTTTTTTTCACCATTCATTCCAATGGCTGACGTCTATGTCACGTGATCTTCACATTTCTCCCTGCAGAAAAAAAAACATGGCCGACATTCGTTTTATTCTCGGTGGAAAATGCCTATTTTAAGGTTAGTTTGGCGATTAAAATGCCTTTTGATGTCATTTGATGCGAGAAATACGAGTTGTTATTTCAGATTATGTGTGCAGTGGATGTACATGATCTTTAGTTTGCTAGTTATTACGAAGATTACTTCAAGAAATTGTGTCTATACAACGTTTTCATTGTTACCAAGGTGGTTGCTAGGGACGCTGCTATCAATATTATTTCTGTTATGTTGTGTAACTGTTTAATGGTGTTATCTTTATTGCTACCCCCTTCCCCGTCAATGTATAGTGTTGGTCCACAGCGCAAACGTATTAGTTTAACAAAATCCGCATCTAAAATTGTGGCATAGTGTGGTGCCGAGAGATGGGAGTCTGTGCAATTCTCAATTTACTCAATAACACTATAATAATAATAATTATCCTTGTGTTTATTTATTTGTTTGATTAATAAACACAAGTTGGAGTCCGTCAGGACCGAGGGTCGGAGCCGCTCATTTGCTTTACAGAATATTACACCCGGAAGTAAGTATTCTCTCCGCTTCGCTTGACAAACCCATAGACTGGACAAACCCCATGATAGTCCTCAAGCTCTGTGATTGGAGAGTGTGCAGAGCGTCGAACAGCACTTGAAATGGGATGGAACCACGGCAGACTGTCCAAAACTGGATTTGAACGGGTCCACCGTGTCCCCACCCTGTCCCCAGAACTACAAATGCTGGCTATTGTGTTTCGCAACATGTTCTCTATCTATGGCACGTCTCTACTGGGAATTGTAGTTTTAAAAGACGTTTTCATATTTCCCATAATAAGAAGTTGCCAGTATTAAACGGTGTACATCCCTGGAGGTTTAGGGGATAGGAAACACTCAAATTTAAAACATATAATTAATAAATGGGTGAAAATTGCTTGTGCCCATATGGCATAGCCATCAATCTTCTTAAGATAAGATGTACTTTATTGATCCCAAGTTGGAAACATTTGCGTTACATCAGCATGTGTATAGTTGTAAATATGCAGTGGTGTTTATATTGTATTGTATATTTGTATTTAGTATAATCACACAAATTCTGTGTTTTATATTTTACATTTAATAATTCTGTGTTCTTTATTTATTGATCTTTCAATATTTGTGTACCTCCACCATTAAATTGTCATATTCTGCACATTTCTTATACTATCTACATACATCTTATAAGAGTATAATACATATGTATAATATCAGTTAAAATAAGTGCTTCAACATAGTTAACATTGCTGGAGGTATACACAAAGTTTTACATTCATTGCATAACTACACCGTTTGTGAATATGATATGTCAATAAAACTTCGAAAATCTTGAAATCTTGAAAGGGATGTGCAAAATAGTCATTACATACAGTCTTTAATTAACTATTAGTAGAGAATAACGAGTAATGAATATACTTTATAGGGATTCTATTAATATCTAATAATAAAAATAATGAAATTCAATAACATGCTTTAACCACTAGGTGTCCCTTTATATCAGCTGTGCACCGTTATGGTGTAAATACAGCCTATCTACCAATTGGATCAAATATAAAAGTCAGCCGAGTGTTGATACTGCAAGGAGAAGTATTGTGTGAAAAGAAATGTAAGATGTTGTTTAATGGCTGATATATTTATGATCCACGTCACGTTTCCAGTGTTGGCGGCAGTTCCTCATGTTTGTCTAGAAGTCTTCTCATCCAGGGCTCTATAAATACAGAACTACGGCAGATATGTAACATTTAATGCAGCCAAACCGTGTATTACAATGCCGTTATGTGATGACTTTCAAAGAGAAAAGCAAGCACACTCGGAATAAAGTATTTTCGGTCTGTTTCCGGTATTTGTTAATGACGATGTGATGTGAGATGTGAGACTGGAATTGCACAGGGGAAAATAACGTTTCTGCACCATTTTAGATGCGGATTTTGTTAAACTAATATGTTTGCGCTGTGGAACAACACTATACTTTGACGGGGAATGGGGTAGCAATAAAGATTACACCATTAAACAGTTACACAACATAACAGAAATAATATCGATAGCAGCGTCCCTAGCAACCACCTTGGTAACAATGAACACATTGTATAGACACCATTTCCTGAAGTAATCTTCGTAATAACTAACAAACTAAAGATCATGTACATCCACTGCACACATAATCTGAAATAACAACTCATATTTCTCGCATCAAATGACATCAAAACGCATTTTAATGGCCAAAGTAACTTTAAATAGGCATTTTACACCGAGAATAAAACAAAGTTCGGCCATGTTTTTTTTTTCTGCAGGGAGAAATGTGAAGATCACGTGACATAGACGCCAGCCTTTGGAATGAATGGTGAAAAAAAACGTAGGGATCTTACAATTTCAGAGGCGTTTTTGTAGAAATACTACGTCCTACGTTGTGGACCAACGTAGTTATTACACGTTTTTTTGTGAGACTGGGTTGGTAATTGTCATCCTAGGTATACCTCAACTATGAGAGACAAAATGAGAAAAAAAAATCCAGAAAATCACATTGTCTGATTTATGGTGGAAAATAAGTATTTTGTCAATAACAAAAGTTCATCTCAATACTTTGTTATATACAATTTGTTGGCAATGACAGAGGTCAAACGTTTTCTGTAAGTCTTCACAAGGTTTTCACACACTCTTGCTGGCATTTTTGGCCCATTCCTCCATGCAGATCTCCTCTAGAGCAGTGATGTTTTGGGGCTGTCGCTGGGCAACACGGACTTTCAACTCCCTCCAAAGATTTTCTATGGGGTTGAGATCTGAAGACTGGCTAGGCCACTCCAGGACCTTGAAATGCTTCTTACAAAGCCACTCCTTTGTTGCCCGAGCGGTGTGTTTGGGATCATTGTCATGCTGAAAGATCCAGCCACGTTTCATCTTCAATGCCCTTGTTGATGGAATGATGTTGTCACTCAAAATCTCACGATACACATGGCCCCATTCATTATTTCCTTTACACGGATCAGTCGTCCTGGTCCCTTTGCAGAAAAACAGCCCCAAAGCATGATGTTTCACAGTAGGTATGGTGTTCTTTGGATGCAACTCAGCATTCTTTCTCCTCCAAACACGTCTAGTTGAGTTTTTACCAAAAAGTTCTATTTTGGTTTCATCTGACCATATGACATTCTCCCAATCCTCTTCTGGATCATCTAAATGCTCTCTAGCAAACTTCAGACGGGCCTGGACATGTACTGGCTTAAACAGGGGGACACGTCTGGCACTGCAGGATTTGAGTCCTGGCGGCGTAGTGTGTTACTGATGGTAGCTTTTTTACTTTGATCCCAGCTCTCTGCAGGTCATTGACTAGGTCCCCCCGTGTGGTTCTGGGATTTGTGATCATTTTGACCCCACAGGGTGAGATCTTGCATAGAGCCCCAGATCGAGGGAGATTATCAGTGGTCTTGTATGACCACTGCTCCCACAGTTGATTTCTTCACACCAAGCTCAGTCTTCCCAGCCTGGTGCAGGTCTACCATTTTGTTTCTGGTGTCCTTTGACAGCTCTTTGGTCTTGGCCATAGTGGAGTTTGGAGTGTGACTGTTTGAGGTTGTGGACAGTTGTCTTTTATACTGATAACGAGTTCAAACCGGTGCCACAGTTAACGAGTGGAGGACAGAGGAGGCTCTTAAAGAAGAAGTTACAGGTATGTGAGAGCCAGACATCTTGTTTGTTTGTAGGTGACCAAATACTTATTTTACCGAGGAATTTACCAATTAATTCATTAAAAATCCTACAATGTGATTTCCTGGATTCTTTCCCCCCATTCTGTCTCTCATAGTTGAAGTGTACCTAGGATGAAAATTACAGGCCTCTCTCATCTTTTTAAGTGGGAGAACTTGCACAATTGTTGGCTGACTAAATACTTGTTTGCCCAACTGTATATATTCTCAGAAATGCTAATGTTGTGAACTAGCAACCACTTCGCACACAAATAAAGGCTCACACTTAAATTTTCTTCAGCTATGAAAGCAGCGAATCTTATATTTCTAATTTATTTGAATACACTTCCATAAGAATTCAAAGTAGAAAAGATAATAACAAAACTGTGGTTAAACTGATCAACTTCATGGGTAAAAAAGCTTGAAACACAATAATTCCCATACAATTCTGTTTAATTAATGTCCTAGGTCTTTCGAACATTACAACATATGAACAAAGAAGGATATATTTGAATTGTATTTTGATATTAGGGATTGATAGCCTGCAGTTTGTTTTCAGGCCTGTTAAAAAATGAGTGAAGCACTAAAACTAGCGGCAGAGCTCAGTAATTCAATATTACATACATTTGAAAATCATTTGTAACTATTTCAAAACAATCAATAATGCCAAAATAATTATTTTTTGTGCAAATAATGTCAATTTAAGAGTTCATTTCCATGAGGGATGAGGACCTAGAAAAGAAAACATGGTTATAATAATCAACTCCCAATCATCAGTTTGACCCGGACAGACATGATCACAATAACAAATATATTGTCACAACATCATCAACTCTGTGCAGGCATTTCATTAACTTTCACATAAGCTGTTATAAAATGTGATACAGTTGTAACCAATATGTTTTACCCTTTTGAGTTACCCATTTTTGATCTGTGTATATAACTAGAGAAAAAATGTGTTAGGATTTGTCTGTGTTGGTATTTTTCGTGTCCTTTTCTATCTTTGGGTTTCCTATTTTATGTTGTAAAGTGTTCACCCCCGTTTCCTGCCTGTTTGCTTTCTGTCGGTTTCCCTCTCTGATTACCCAATTGTGTTCACCTGGTACCTATGTGTTTTCTCCTCCCTCCTCACCTGTCTCGTGTTTATGTGATTAGTCCTGGGTGTATTTAAGTTCTGGGTTTTCTGTCTCTCTTTGTCGGGTTGTCTTGTGTATTGGCTTGTCCTCGGTGAGTGTTCTGTTCTGTATTTGTCAGCATAGCCTTGGAATAAAGGAATTGTTTTTACTTTAATCTGCATTTGGGTCCTACCTGCTTCACACACCCTAACATTACAACCCGACCTTAAATATGGGCCCAGCAGATCCTTTTGAGCAGGAATTATTGGATTTTACTTTTTCTTTGGCTACCTGCTCTGATCAATGGATAGGAGCGGTCAGGGTTCAGCAGCGAGATGCTGCTCTGGCAGAAGCAGTCCACCTTACACTGAGGAATCAAAGTTTGGTGAAATTCTTACCTGCCAGGCTTTTGGATTACCTCACAATTTGTTTTCCCAGTCCTGACAGACCCAGGTCTCCCAACTCCTGTTTTGACACCACACGCATCGGTGTGGTCCGTCTGGCGTCAGCCCCTGCTTCTCACCCAGTGTTTGCTACTGTCCAGGAGCCATTCGCTGGTACTCGTCTGGCCTTTGGAGGTCCACGGAGCCTCCAATTGGCTCCTAAAGGAAGGGGTCGCAAGGCCAGGTTGGCAGCACGAGCCCAAGGGGCCAGGGTTCCAGAACCAGTTCAGCCCCGAGCAGTCATGGTTCCGTGCCCCAGTACCATCCCACATAGCCATGGTACCGTGCTCCAGTACCACCCCACACAGCCATGGATCCGTGTTCCGGTTCCCTGCCCAGCAGCCATGGTTCCGGCTCCAGTGCCGGTCCCAGCAGCCATGGTCCCTGCTCCGGAACCGGACTTTACAGCCATGGTTCCGGCCCTGGTTCCGGCCTTAGCAACCATGGTTACAGCCCCAGTTCTGGCCCCAGCAGCCATGGTTCCGGCCCCAGTCCTGGTCCCAGCTGCCATAGTCCCTACTCAATTCCTTTCTCAAGTCCTTTCTCAAGTCCCTCCTCTAGTCACTTCCCTAGTCCCTTCTCCAGTCCCCCCGTTAGTCACCTCTCTAGTCCCTCCTCTGGTCCCTTCCCGAGCCCCTCCTCTAGTCTCTCCTCTAGTCCCTTCCCAAGTCCCTTCCCAAGTCCCTTCCCAAGTCCCTTCTCTAGTCCCATCTCCAGTTCCCTCTCGAGTCCCCTCTCCAGTCCCCTCTCGAGTCACCTCTCAAGTTCCATCTCTAGTCCCGCCTCTAGTCAATTCCCTAGTCCCATCTCTAGTCCCTCCTCTAGTCACTTCTCGAGTCCCCTCTCCAGTCCACTCTCGAGTCCCCTCTCTAGTTCCCCTCTTGAGTCCCCTCTCAAGTTCCCTCCTCTAGTCTCTCCTCTAGTCCCTCCTCTAGGCCCTCCTCTCTCCTCTAGTTCCCTCCTCTAGTCCCTCCTTTAGTCCCTCCTCTAGTCCCTCCTCGAGTCCCCTCTCTAGTTCCCCTCTCGAGTCGCCTCTCGAGTTTCGTTCTCTAGTTCCTCCTCTGGTCCCTCCTCTAGTCCCCTCTGTAGTCCCTTCCCTAGTCCCTCCTCAGGTCACTTTCCTAGTCCCTTCTCTAGTCCCATCTCAAGTCCCTACTGAAGTGCTGTTGGAGGTCCCGCAGACTACTCTTCTGCCGGGGGTCCTGCCAACCCCAGGTCCTGTGCCGTTGGAGGTCCCGCAGACTACTCTTCTGCCGGGGGTCCTGCCAACCCCATGTCCTGTGCCGTTGGAGGTCCCGCAGACTGCTCTTCTGCCGGGGGTCCTGCCAACTCCATGTCCTGTCCCGTTGGGGTCCCGCCGACTGCTCTCCTGCCGGGGGTCCTGCCAACCCTGTGTCCTGTCCCGTTGGAGGTCCCGCCGCCTACTCTCCTGCCGGGGGTCCTGCCAACCCTTTGTCCTGTGCCGTTGGAGGCCCCGCCGACTGCTCTCCTGCCGGGGGTCCTGCCGGCCCTTTGTCCTGTCCCGTTGGGGGTCCCGCCGTCTGCTCTCCTGCCGGGGGTCCTGCCGGCTCCTTGTCCTGTCTCGTTGGGGGTCCCGCCGACTGCTCTCCTGCCGGGGGTCCTGCCAACCCTTTGTTCTGTGCTGTTGGAGGCCCCGCCGACTGCTCTCCTGCCGGGGGTCCTGCCAATCCCGTGTCCTGGTGCTCTTCCGTGGGGGATCCTGCCGAGGCCTGTCCCACCAGCTCCGACACCGGGTCCTGCCCGGCCTCCGGCACTGTCCCGTCAGCGCCTTCCTGCCTGGCCTGCGGAGCTGTCTGGTCTTCGCCCTCGAGCCCGGCCCCCTGAGTGCAGCGGTCCTCGCCCTCGGGCCCGGCCCCCTGACTCTTCCTGCCGCTGCCTTCGCCCCTCCATGGTCCCCACCTTGGACTCTGTCTTGCCCCCGGGTCGTCCGCCCGAGTCCCCCTTTTTGGACTCCGCCTTACCCCCGGGCCGTCCGCCCGAGACCCCTTCCTGGTCCTCTGCCTTGCCCCCGGGCCGTCTGCCCGAATCCCCCTTTTTGGACTCTGCCTTACCCCCGGGCCGCCCGCACGAGACCCCTTCCTGGTCCTCTGCCTTGCCCCCGGGCCGTCCGCCCGAGACCCCTTCCTGGTCCTCTGCCGTGCCCCTGGATTATATATAGTGTAGTGGATACTGCCCTGAATGACAGAATTTTTTTCCCACTCTTAAAAAAAAAAGGCGTATTCGTCGTGTGACTGCGTGTGCCGAACCGTGACGGTACGGGACGTATACGGATACTGTTACACCCCTAATTACCAGTGATCTGTCCCATGAGGCGTAGGGTTCCCTTGAGGTCCAATTCATCCTGAAACTCTCTGATCCAGATGTTGAGGTGGTCTGACATGTTCCCACTGTGGAAATAGTAGAACTGGAGACATTGTTCATGATGCTCCCTATTGAGACTCATCTTGTGGGTCTCCAGCCAGGCCGAGTCTCCCTCCTCACCTGATGCCGTGCTAACATGCATGAAGTAACCCGCATCTTCACCTAGAATGTGTATTGTCCCAAAAATAAAGAGTTATATATTTGTGTTTTTAATCATTTTCTGTGGGGTTACTTGATAATATATTCAACAGTTCAAAGATAACATGACATAAGGGGGGGTGGCATAAGAAAGTTGTATAGGAATAGTACATATTTGTAATTCATTGTCAGGGACACACAAATGCAATGTTAGATTTAAACATGTTACCTTGTTCACCACTGCCACTGGGTAGATTGGTGTGGTCAGACATAGGACCCCCTGTATCATTTGCTACCATTTCCCAGCCAAGCCCACTCTAGTCATTTGACACATGGTCTTATCTGAAATGCAATGGTTGACTCTGTCGAGTAAGATAGAGAACATTGGGTTGCGGACTCTTGGTTGAATCCGATTTGTTAAAGGTTTTTGTGGGAAGTCATGTAATATTGAGTAAACCTTTAAGTTTGAAGTTCATTGTTCAAATACATGTTTTGATACACAAACTGCAACCAAATGGCCTTATACAGGTTCACAGGAATCTTCTTCTTCTTCTTTCGTATAACGTTATATGTCCAACTCGGTGTCGTGTAGCCATGCCCGCATCTCTGGTCCTAGGTCGAAGAGGCTGGCTTCCGAGGGTGGTCTATATAAGGGGCAGATGGTGATTATATGGACAGCGGTCTGCTCAGGGTCACCGCACTCGCATGCCGCACTGTCCGCCAAGCCCCACGTCTTCATCGTGGTTTTAAAGCGACCGACCCCAGTTCGTAGACGGTTTAGAGTGGTCCACTGCCGGCGCGGTAGGTCGTCTCCTCCAATGGTGCCATCTCCTGGGTCCCAGATGTAACGGTGGATTCGGGAGGGCCCGGCTGACACCCACTCCTGCTTCCAAGCTGCTGCCAACCATGCATCTCTGGAGATGTCCTCAGAGGTGGAGTTGAGCATCTCTTGAGCTGCTATGTTGTAGGGGTGGCGGGACTTGAGTCAGGAATCATTAAGTAAGCTCTTATCTGACTTTTGATAAGAATGAATGAAGAATAGCTCTAGTTCGAGCTTGTGCTGTAGTCAATGATCATTTTACTCAGGTAAAAGCACAGGTAAAGTTATTGAGTTCATTAAAATGCCCCTTCAAAACCTGTTGGGCTGCAAATAGCATTATTATATCTCCACCAACTTTCAAACACTTACTGCATTTGTAGAGGAGGTTCAGCTCCAGAGCGTATTTGGGACTCATTTCCAGTCTTTGACCAATCACATCCTGGAACTTTGGGTCTTTGGTTATAATAGTTGACCCGTTGCCATTGCTGAAATAACCTTTGCCGGAGTGCAGCACTGACCAGTAGTCGTACGGGACTCCCTGGGTGGTGGTGGTGGTTTCAGCGCTTTTTTTGTAAAAATGATGCTGACGGCCTAGATAAAGACATAAAAAAGCCAACCATGATTTTTAAAAACTTATTAAGATATGAAGAAGATTGTTTGGAATAATGTTATGAATTCATTGTTTCAATTTCAGCAGCATTTATCTTGCCACCAATCGATATATTTATATTTGAAATACTTTTGATTATACCGTCTGTATTTAGACAAAATATTGATGATATGTTTATGGACTAATTATTCTAATAACTTAATTATTTCCAACTCATTGTAGGTCCTTTATATACCTTGATATAATCCTGTACATATAAAGAAGAGGAATGTTTAATTAGAGTCTTTAACAAACCTTCTTGGATGTTCTCGTTAACAATGGTCACATAATCATCTCTGTCAGATCTGGACTGTTCATGGTAGAAGCCCAAAGCATGGAGGAACTCGTGTTCAATCGTTGAGATGGAATCACAGTAAGACCCGATAGAGATGTTCTGTCCGTTGGATATCACTTTCCCAATATATGAATAACATCTAAAATGAGAAAGAGCATCAGCAACAGCATTTTGACTGACCTTACCAGGCCTCGTTTATCAAAAGCATTCATAGTGAAAGTAAAAAATCTGGTATAGGAACCGTCTGTAGAAAAATAAAGACGTATATCAAACATGCCCCTAAATCACAGCAGCTCATTTACATCCAGAAGCAAAATATGGTCATCCACATACTTATGAAATGATCTAATGTTGAGTAACTTTTTGTGGACAAAGAAGCTAACAAGAAAGGAATGGTAAAGACAGAACAAAATAAACATACCCATTTAACTTCTGGACGTGGATGTAATACTCCTCAGAGTCCCTTGGTTTGAAGTCAATGCATGACTTCAACCTGAACTGGTCAAAGGCTTTCAGGATGAGTCCTTTAGCATTCATCTCTGCCATTGTTCATGGGAATTTTTCAAATAGAAGAAGAACAAGTAAATTATAATATGAATGCATAGTTTAGGTGGCGTTTTCTTTCCTGGGAACATTACTGGAATATGTATGCTCTGGTGGACGCCTTTAATTATGAAGATCATGGCAAAGCAGCTTTGCTCACGACAATGTGCTGCTGCTATCTGGTTCTTATCTCCCAGGAACTGACTCCAATAAACTGGTTAGGTCAATGATATAACATATTTAACAAACTCCCTAACATGGCTCATAGTTTTTCTCTCTACCAAAGACACATGTTTTGGTTAATGCAGGAACAATTATATTTACCAAGGCCTTTGTCCAAAACGTATGGGACTGGAGATGTCCACAGTTGGTCCCCATTCGTAATGGCACTCCTCTGCGTGGTTGGTGGTGCCTAAGAAGATTTATAAGAAATGTAATGGGTGACGTAAAATAATCATATAAACCAAGTTTCAATTTCTTAATTTACAACAAAAAAAACCAACCTCCAGGATATCATCCTGTAACAAATCTAAGAGAACGCATAAAAGGGTTGTGTTTTTAAACAAAGAAAGGTGCTGCAGTTAAGTATGAACGTGAAAACAGCAATATTAACACAGGTCCATTGAATGATATGAAGATGTTTGACTTTACCCTTGTTTGCCTCTTCAATGCTCTTGTCATCACCAATGTCTAAAAAAGTTGAGAGGTTGCCATATAAAGTAACATTGATGAATTATATGATTATACTAGTTATATTTGATCAAATAAACAAATACAACTTACCCACTATCAATGTTCCGACCTGTGAACAAAGATATTTGATCATATTAACAGATGTAGTAATATAATATTTTATGTAAAACATGAAACATAAATAAAGTTATTGTATTCTATCTAATGATAGTTTTTTTGGAAAACAGGTACCCTTAAAACTTTCGTCAAAACAATATAATAGTAATTAATTCCTGCTATAAACTTTACGAAATGAAACACTGCAGTATGAAATACATCATTATTTGACAGAAAATAGAACAATAAAGTAACTCTTACCGTTTTTCGTGAGAATGATAATAAAAATATCACGGTCACAACAAGGAAAATGTAGCCTTTCATCCTTTTGTCTTGGAACAAACCTAAACTATACACAGAGATATATGAATACACGTAAAAAAATTCAAAATATATATATGTTGTTTAAATATTATAATGAGAATATATATTGCTCAACCAATTTAAACAATAGCTTTTTTTTCTTTAAAAAATTAATCAATAAATAAATGATAAGTTTGATTAATTTGTATTTAAAGAAGACAGAAAGTGCTCATCTGCGTTTACCCTCTGCCAGCCTGATCGTCTGAGCCCAGTGTACACACAAGTCTGAGGACTTGTGTGTACACTGTGTGGACATTAACTACCGGTCGCGGTCCGCCAAGTGTACAGACATGCAGTTCGGCCCCAGAGCAAAATAAAAATAAGCTGGTGTGTTGCATGGATAGCCAGTGCAGGGGCCTTCCACGTGGAAAAAGAACCGGAGACGGACGAGCTTTCCCCGCACCAGAAGCACCAGAGGGAGAAATGTCCACTGAGTGGACATCATTGTCCGTGGCATGTACAGAATAATATGTCCATATCACGGACATTAATACATAGAGTGGTGTCCATGAAATAGACATTGCAAATAAGTGTTTAACGGTGATTTAAACTAGTTTATGCGGGGAAAAGAGTGCTCAAAATCGGATTAAACTATGCTAACAGTGTGCTAAAAGCCTGATTATTTCAGAGACCCATAGCCATGACACACCTAAAATCACCTATGTGTAGCCGCTCCAAGACCCCCAAAACACGGACTAAGGAGCTCCAGGATCCCTCCCTGCCATGAGCAAACAGGCTATTTCAGACTTCCATTACGTACACCGACAAAACCACCTCTTTGGGGCCCCTCACAGACCCCCAAAACACGGACTAAGGAACTCCAGGATCCCTCCCTGCCATGAGCAAACAGGCTATTTCAGACTTCCATTACGTACACCGACAAAACCACCTCTTTGGGGCCGCTCCAAGACCCCCAAAAACGGACTAAGGAGCTCCAGGATCCCTCCCTGCCGTGAGCAAACAGGCTATTTCAGACTTCCATTAGGTACACCGACAAAACCACCTCTTTGGGGCCGCTCCAAGACCCCCAAAACACGGACTAAGGAGCTCCAGGATCTCTGGAGTGCTTTACTGTCCGCCCATCGGCATCCATATTCGGCCTTCTTCACAGCACCACCTGCCCTGCTGGAGGTTCACACTTTAACTTTTTTTACCCTCTTCTGCCTTACACATCCTCCCACACTTGAGCACTCCTCACTCGGACTAAACCTCTTCATGCACACCACCAGAACATCGTGCCCCTGGGGACCTTAAAGGGAAAAAACCCATATTGGGTTTTAAAAACAGAGGACAAAGTAAGTAATTTTAACAAACTTTATTTACAGAAATATATACATTGACACTTTATTACATGATAACATTATTCACTCATCCAGCACAAGGGGACTGAATACAACAAAACATTGCATATTTACAAGTTGGTCACTGGCAACATTGTCCGTATCGGGTGAAGTTGGTGCAGAGTATGGCACCCTCTCTTCACCCATGTCTGAGGGACTGTCTTCGGCCATTGACTGTTCCCTCTTCGCCGCTCTCCAAGCGTTGACATTTTTGTAGAATTCTTCATCTGACGTCTCGGCATCGGTGGAGTCTTGGTAGGGAGTGGGGCTATGCTCCTCTCCAGAGCTGTCGATGTCAATATCCCCCAAATTGTCTTCACTCCCCCCTGTTGCTGCTGCTGCTGCCGCCACTGCTGCTTGCAGTGACTCTGTGAAGAGCAGCCGTATGTCCGCAGCCTCCTTCAAAGAAGGATTCTTGGCATAAAATGTGTCTGCAGTTGCAGTGTTGTGACACATGAAATCACTCACTCTTTGGCGGTTGCCTTTGTCCTGAAACCTCTCCGCATTATCTGCGTGGACTGTGCGGAGGTCGGTGAAGTTAATGGGACCTTGTAGCCCCACATCAGCCCATGCCAACCTCAGGAAGTAGGCAAGGTTCCTCGGCGGGTTCTTCCCCGCTGTGTATAGGAAGTAGCGGTTCTGGGTGCAGGTCAGCGTACCCTTGATTTCCAGCCACCTCTTCATCCATCCAAATTCTTCTATGGTGAGGTACAGCTGCGCTTCCCCGAACGCGTTGGCCGTCTTGTGGTTGCTTACCTGTTATGACAGAGGTAGAGAGCGTCAATACAAGTATCAATCATGCACAAAATGCATATCACTGCCATTGCCACTGCCACTGCCACCAACTGCGTTGGTCATGTTGGAGTAGACCCCCGGACGGTGGCCATAAATGCAGCTCCAATGGAGGGTCATGTACCCATAGAGCAGTAGCCGGGTTGCGGTAGTCGGATTGCTGGCCATCACGTCCAGGAGCTGAGGGATGCGAGTTTTGGTCAAAGTCGAACATGCCATGATGTCTTTATGGCTCAGCAGACCTTCCATCTTGTCCCGCTTCACTTGCATCTGGTGGATAAGAACCTTCTTCTTCAGGGACTTCAGGATGGCAACAACTTCCCGTTTGATTAAAATCATGTAGTTTTGGCTGAGCCTGCTCCCCTTGCACGGTGTGTCTGCCATGTACTTGAGAAAGTGTGATATATTTTTGATATAGAAGTCAGAGGTTGTGACCTGTAGGCTTGACTTTATCAGGCTCCGGGACCACCCACGTATCCTCTTCAGATCCCTCAGAAAGAGCCAGTCAGACAGGCGATTGAAACCGTGTGCCATGAAGCTTAGGAACGATTTCACTCTGCTTATTTTGGAGACTGCATTTTCTTGGAGCCTCACTGTTGGGTCGATGCCCACATAATGCTCCCGGTATCCTTGCAGATACTCCTCTGTGAAATATAACACAGTACTTTAATGACAACACATTGTGTGTTACAGAAACTGCATTTGTGACATATTCAACACACTTACCCATGATACGTGGGAATGTTATGTCCCGCATTATATTCCTCCGGCCCCTGCCGCTGAACCAGGGGGAATGTATGGGAGGGGAGGTTGACGAGGCCTCGGTATACATGGATGCAGGTTCTGAGGAGCTGGATGAATGTGTGTGAGAGGCAATGGGGGACTTGCTGCAGGCGGGAATGGGAGACTTGCTGCAGGCGGGAATGGGAGACGTGCTGCAGGAGGGACCTTTCGACTTGGATAGATTCTTTGGTGTCGACTCTGTTCGGGGTCGTTTCTTTAGAAACACCCGCTCCCGTTCCTCCCCATCCTCTTCATCGAACCCATGCATGTCCCGGCCCGCTGGTCCATCCTCTGTCGCTTATGTTTTATCCTCTGCTGCAGCTTGCAGCGCAGGGATTTCACCTCAGCAGCATATCTGTCCCGCTGAGCCCTCACTGTGTTTGCCTCCATCCTCCATTCCTTACAGTCCGGGTTCTCACATTCAATCACCGGGGACAAGGGTGGAGGTTGTTACAGGACCTCATCACCCACAGTGTCCACATCCCAAGAGGTAATCATTCCTACTGTGGGGTTTGTCAAACGGAGTTCATGAAGCTCCTTCGTTGCCACTGTCATTTTTAGTTTATTTACAACCACATATATTTCCTCCCGCGACAGCTCAACATGGTCTTTGTCCAAGTGGCGGTCCAGCCTTGTCCCGCTGTACTCGCATCCTGCAATGGTGCAGGGATGGAGCCTAATGTTTTTCCATCCGTTGGCCAACAACAGCAGCATTTTTCTTTCAACCAAGTTACGCACACTATGGTTCCTCTGCAGGTGCTTGCTCAGGGCGCAGTAGGAACTCTTACAGATCGGACAACCGACCGCCATCCGATCTGTATTCTTGAGCATTTCGGTACCAGGAAATGTCACCAGTAGAAGGTATAGAACCGGGAGCGACAAAGAAGGAAACGTGAAAAGACTCAAGAAAGGTGCACTCAGCTAACTAGAAAGACCCCATGTCAAATCTCTCAATGTCAAGTTTATTTTCAAAACATTGTTTTTTTACCATTTGCATCATCGTGCAAAAGGTGTCCCATTTAGGCACTCGTTAGGCGGGCAGAGATCCCTGTCATCTCTTGGTCCTATCATCCATGCAAGGTGGGGGCCAAAGCTGGATGAAATTGACCAAAAACTTAAAAATAAATACAATAATTCATCCATGGAAAGATGCATGAAAGTGAAAAAAAGTATCCGAAAATAGTGCATCAAAATGTGGGTAGAGTCCCCTGACAACTCCCCTCACTTTCCTCCAGAGTCTGGAAATACTCTGTTATCTTTTTTGGAGAACCATGAAAACCGGCCAAATGTATCCCAAAATACTGCATCTAAATGCAGGTACAGTCCCCTGACAACTGCCCTTGCATTCCTCCAGAGTCTGGAAATACTATGTTATCTTTTTGGGAGAACCATGAAAACCGGCCAAATGTATCCCAAAATACTGCAGGTACAGTCCCCTGACAACTGCCCTTACATTCCTCCAGAGTCAGGAAATACTCTGTTATCTTTTGGGAGAACCAGAGGAAAGGGGTGAAAATGGATAAAATGTATCCGAAAATAGTGTCTCTTAAGGCGGATAGAGTCCCCTGACAACTCTCCTTACATTCCTCCAGAGGCAGAAAAAGTCTCTAATGGCGCATTTCCACTGCAGCGGGTAGCCCCGTTTAAGCGTCCTTAACCGTCCTCAAGCGGCCAGGCCAGTTTTTGGTGGCATTTCCATATAGCCTAGTACCGGCTAGCGGGTACTTTTTCCCTCTTTTTCCGGCCCCATAAAATCGTGGTTCTATCAGACCAGGCCAGGGCTGTGACGTCAACACTCGACTGCTGATTGGTCAGAGAGAATCGTCACAAGATCGCGCACGAGATCATCCCTAGCGTCGCATATAGATCTAGAAGCAAGCTTGCAGCATTTTGTAAACGGAGGAGCTACAAAAATGGCAACGTCGAAGAAAAGCACACCGTGGTCGACCGAGGAGGTGACGACGTTCCTTAATCTCATTGGGGATGATAAAATCCAGCGGGAGCTCGACGGAACAACGCGAAATGTGAAAGTGTTCCAGGATTTCTCTGCACAGATGCCCGAACGCTGATTTTCGAGGACTTTCCTGCAATGTAGGGAAAACGGCAACGGCTTTACTGGAGTCCCTGCAAGGTACGCTCACTTCTAACAAAGAAGTCTATTTTATCCTTACATTAATGTTCGACAACCCATGCTTTTATGGAGCCCCGAAGAGCTACATAGCTAGCTAAGGCAGATAGCCTTAGCTAGAGCTATTGTTTGCTAACACCATATGTGCCATTGTTTACGTTCAGTTTTTCTTTTCTATAGTTGTTGTTGCTATTTAGTATTGTGCTGCAGTAGTTTGTGGAATTAACAAGTCATTTTGCTGTTCTAGATGATTACATTGGGACTCGTGAGGAAGAACATTCCCGAACAACGGTTGATGGCAGTGTTCCGTCCACATCGTCATTGAATCCAGAACGGACCCCAGCCGAAGAATCGACACCAACTCAACCACCAACACCAAGTGCCATCACGACACCGCAGTGTGTGGTTCTAGGTAAGAAATAGGTTTTTTTAAACCTTGGATCATCCATCAACAGTAATTAAAATACGCTATACCACTGTGTAGAAATGCTCTGTTACAAGTAAAGTCTTAGCTAGTAAGTAGCTAGTACAGATGTGTGTGACATCCTATCATATACATATATTTATATTCATTATCAACAGGCTGGACATAATGTAATTCACTTTCAAAATCATTGTAAACATCTAGGGCCAGAACTTTCTTTAGTTCACCTTACTGTTGTTCTGTTTATACATGTTATTCTTATATCCTTGTGTGACCTGTACCTGTCCTGTGTTTTTTCCTTATTGCTAATTATTATCTTATTGTCACCCAGGCAAGAGGAAACGAGGAGGTGAGGATCGGGCCCAGCAGGAACGGCACCATGACTGGGCAGCCGACGTGGCCCGTCTCCTCCGTGATACTTCAAAAAACCTTAATAGTTATTGTACATATTATATATTTTTTATCTAGTTATGAATGCAACATTTGTACTTCCTTGTTTATTTATTTTCTTTAAAATGTTCATTTTATATTTACAATTCCATGTATATTTATGCTGGCTGCAATACAGTTTTACATTTTTTATTTGTATTGTTTAATGGCATGCCTTTGATACAACATTTGTATTTTTATACTGCCATCAATAAAGTACTTCTTTGACTTATCTTATCTCTTGTTGATAATGAATGGCACCCAACAGAAAAAAATCAGATTCACATAATCTTGATTTAGAGAAGATATAAACATACATGAATTTATAAAGCAATAACAAACACCATCAGTTAGGAAAAAGCCCCTTACTTTTAAGAGATTTAAAGCAAGAAATTGAGTTTGCTAGCTTGAGGTCCTCCTCTAAAACATTATTACATGTTTATTTTTGTAATAGTATTAAGAATACATGATAAATACATAATACATGTAGACATTTCTCAATTGTAATACCCTCGTTCTACTAGACTCAAACAACACATTCCTTATATATTTCAAAGACGAGAGAACAAAATAAACCTATAACCCATTCAAGCAAGCTTTTAACATGTCTAGAAGAAAGATTGAGGTTATATTTAATATATTATTTTATGTTGTGGATACTTTAGTTTCCATCCATGTTTACAATTGTCCACACTATTTTACACTTGCATTTATGAATATAGTTTTGCTGTGTTTTACACTTTAGTATTTATGTTTATAGTTAGCTTTGATATTCGCTTAATTTATTAGAAAGATTTTCTTTTCATGATCTGATATTTCCTCAAATGTTCTTATTATTTATGGGGCAGTACTTACTGGTGCTTGAAATTCAAATATTTACTAAATATTCAATTCAGATAACATTTGTTTAAAACATTTGACAAACACATGTATATGAAAAAAAAAGATTTATTTATGTTCAATACAATGAATGCAATACAATGCATATGTAGGTATTCAGGTAGCGCATCAAACCCTCTCTGATGTCAGTGCATTCCACCCATCATCATAGTCCTCTCCATGACTCTCGCAGACGTTATGCAGAGCACAGCATGTCAGCACCATGGATTTCACAATAAACAAGAAAACGATCGCTTCCACATCCTCCATTGTTGTGTGTGTTTTGTGAGTTGTGTCGCATTGAAAATGATGCCACTGCAGTTTTACCCAGCGTCGCTCCGCCCAAAAAGCCGATCGTCCCGCTTACACTGCGTTGCTACCCCAGGTCCTAAACTGTAATGGAAATGCGCCACGGCCTCGGACGGCCAGCGAGGCAGCCCGAGGCCTGAGCGAGGACGCTTAGGGACGCTTAAACGGGGCTACCCCGTTGCAGTGGAAATGCGCCATAAGTTATCTTTTGGGAGAACCAGAGGAAAGGGGTGAAAATGGAGAAATTGTATCCCAAAATACTGCATCTAAATGCAGGTACAGTCCCCTGACAACTGCCCTTACATTCCTCCAGAGTCAGGAAATACTCTGTTATCTTTTGGGAGAACCAGAGGAAAGGGGTGAAAATGGAGAAATTGTATCCCAAAATACTGCATCTAAATGCAGGTACAGTCCCCTGACAACTGCCCTTACATTCCTCCAGAGTCAGGAAATACTCTGTTATCTTTTGGGAGAACCAGAGGAAAGGGGTGAAAATGGAGAAAATGTATCCGAAAATATTGTCTCTTAAGGCGGATAGAGTCCCCTGACAACTCCCCCTACATTCCTCCAGAGTCAGACAAAGTATAAGTTAACTTTTGGAAGAACCAGAGAAAAGGGTGAAAATGGATAAATTGTATCCAAAAATAGTGTCTCTTGAGGCGGGTAGAGTCCCTGACAACTCCCCCTACATTCCTCCAGAGTCAGAAAAAGTACAAGTTAACTTTTGGAAGAACCAGAGAAAAGGGTGAAAATGGATAAAATGTATCCGAAAATAGTGTCTCATTATTCCGTGACAACTCCCCTTGAATTCCTCCAGAGACCAGTTCAAAAACTTAAAGTTTTGTAAGAACCATGATTGGGGGTCCTCCAGGCAACAATTGTATCCGATCCAAAGTGCTCATGTAGCGGATGCATTCCTCCATGATTTCCCCATCATGTGAAAATAGCCCGTTTTTTTCTAAGTGCTCTCAAAAAGAACGGGTTTCCGATTTCGTACAGATGGTAGCTTGGAAAAGATGAATGCATTTTTTGCGGAGGAAGGGAGGTCTCGATTCCCCTCTCCGTTGTAAATTGCAACGGGGGATTGCAAATGTCTCCGGGGCTTCCGCCGGAAGCGCCGAAGACTTGAGCTTTTTGCAGCCCCTCCTCCGTTGGCACTTAGCCGTTTTTTCGAAAATTTCGAAAATCATGCATACTTCCATAACCTCACACACCGTGAGACCCCCGGACTTAAGCACTCCCCAACGGACTAAACCCAGATGTTCGCACCCTCCAGAACATCATGCCCCTGGTGACACTTAAAGGTGGTGGATTTTGTGGTGCTTTACTGTCCGCACAACAGCATCAATATTCAGCCTTCTTCACAGCAGCACCACCCACCCTCCTGTGGAGGATGTTCTCATGGCCCTGGTAACACTTAAAGGTGGTGGATTTTGTGGTGCTTTACTGTCCGCCCATCGGCATCAATATTCGGCCTTCTTCACAGCAGCACCACCCACCCTCCTGTGGAGGATGTTCTCATGGCCCTGGTAACACTTAAAGGTGGTGGATTTTGTGGTGCTTTACTGTCCGCACAACAGCATCAATATTCGGCCTTCTTCACAGCAGCACCACCCACCCTCCTGTGGAGGATGTTCTCATGGCCCTGGTAACACTTAAAGGTGGTGGATTTTGTGGTGCTTTACTGTCCGCCCATCGGCATCCATATTCGGCCTTCTTCACAGCACCACCTGCCCTGCTGGAGGTTCACACTTTAACTTGTTTTACCCTCTTCTGCCTTACACATCCTCCCACACTTGAGCACTCCTCACTCGGACTAAAGTGAGGAGGAATATGCCCATTAAAAGTGCATGAAATGTACAGGAATCTGTCCATTTCATTCAGGGTGATGCACATGGCTTTCTTACCTAGGAATTAGTGTGTGAAAGCTGGGTAAAATTGCTGTGAATATAGGGAGGATATGTCCATTTCATCCACATTTGACAACTCATTAAAAGTGCATGAAATGTACAGGAATCTGTCCATTTCATCCACATTTGACGACTCATTAAAAGTGCATGAAATGTACAGGAATCTGTCCATTCAGGGTGATGCACATGGCTTTCTTACCCAGGTATTAGTGTGTGAAAGCTGGGTAAAAGTGCTGTGAATATAGGGAGGATATGTCCATTTCATCCGCATTTGACGACTCATTAAAAGTGCATGAAATGTACAGGAATCTGTCCATTTCATCCACATTTGACGACTCATTAAAAGTGCATGAAATGTACAGGAATCTGTCCATCCAGGGTGATGCACATGGCTTTCTTAACCAGGTAGAGTCCCCTGACAACTCTCCTTACATTCCTCCAGAGTCAGAAAAACGCTGTTATCTTTTGGGAGAACCAGAGAAAAGGGGTGAAAATGGAGAAATTGTATCCCAAAATAGTGTCTCATAATTCCCTGTCAACTCCCCTTGTATTCCTCCAGAGACCAGTTCAAAAACTTAAAGTTTGGTAAAAACCATGCTGGGGGGTCTCCATGCAACAATTGTATCCGAGCCAGAGCACACATGGAGCGGATACATTCCTCCATGAAGTGAGACAGCCGTTTTTTTTCTGAGTCTGAGTTGACAGAGAAGGGGAGGCTTGGTTTCCCCTCTCCGTTGTAAGTTGCAACAGGGGAGTGGAAAAGTGTCCAGGGCTTCGGCCCGAAGCGCCGAAGGGTTGAGCTTTTTTGAGTAGAATTTTTTTAAACTTCATTTTTGATTATTTTAAGATATGATTGACCGTTTTCTTTAATTTTGTCTTCTTTCCACGGGTGGGGGCGCATGGCAGGCCGCCTATGAGCTCCCAAATTTGGCCTGGAACCTCCAGGATGTGTGGGCTAAGCTCCATAAACTGACAAAGTCACCCAGAAATGTCACTTTTATTGCCCAAAAAGATATAATACAAATACATTTAAATAGTAAAAGGTACAATTGTGCTCCGATATCCCGGAATTTGATTTATATAGCCCCATGATAGTGAATACAAATGATTTTCATGGAAAAAAGTGTTAAAACGCCTGATTAATATGTTCGCAATGCTGGCAGCAGGTTCACTGCTGTTAGCAGGGTCTCAGACTGGTGAAATTGTTATGTAAATGTGTGTGTCGTCCGCATAGCTATGGTAACTTATTTTGTTGTTCTTAATTATCTGAGCCAGTGGTAGCATGTAGACGTTAAAGAGAAGAGGCCCCAAGATGGAGCCTTGAGGTACCCCACATGTCATATTTGTCAACTCAGATGTGTCCTTTAAGTAGGATTCAAACCAATTTAGAACTGTTTCCGAAAGTCCCACCCAGTTTTCCAGTCGGTCTAGTAATATGTTGTGGTCAACAGTGTCAAACGAAGCACTGAGATCTAATAATACTAACACTGAAGTTCTGCCACTGTCTGTGTTTAAGTGGATGTCATTAAAGACCTTTACAAGAGCAGTGTCAGTGCTGTGGTTTGGACGAAAGCCTGACTGGAACACATCAAAACAGTTATTTAAATGCAAGAAATTACTCAACTGTTGAAAAACAACCTTTTCAATGATTTTACCTAGAAATGGGAGGTTTGATATGGGCCTGTAATTGTTCATTACTGAAGCATCTAGATTATTCTTTTTTAAGAGCGGTTTAATGACCGCAGTTTTCAGGGCCTGTGGGAAAATACCTGAGTGAAGAGATTTGTTTACTATATGAAGTAGATCTGAGGCCATGCAAGGCAAAACATCTTTGAAAAATCCTGTTGGAATAATATCAAGGCAGCAGGAAGAGGACTTCAGAAGTTGTATAATGTCCTCTAGGTTTTTATCATTAATCTGATGGAATTGTGTCATGGTGTTTGAATTGATATTAGTTGGACACAAAGACAACACATTTGCTGTTCCTGATGCAGAGGCACTGACTGCTTGTCTGATTTTCTGAATTTTGTCAGTGAAGAAGGAGGCAAAATCATTGCATGCATTGGTGGATAGAAATTCAGAGGCTACTGACACTGGGGCGTTAGTTAGTCTGTCGACGGTAGCAAACAAGGCACGTGCGTTGTTTTTGTTTTTGGTAATGATGTCAGAGAAGAACTATTGTCGTGCGTTTTTCAATTCCAAATGATAAAGACCAAGTCTCTCTTTATAGATTTCAAAGTGAACCTGGAGATTTGTTTTTACCTGCGAGTATTCACTCAAATAAATACAACATATAATAAAATAGACATTAAGGTGCAACATTTTGATGAACTGAAATAATCTGTATTTGAACTTTACTGTACTAGTAGGCTACTCACAAAACATAAAATATTAGTTTTGGGTTTTTATTTATTATTAAATTGTGAATATTCACTCAAATAAATACAAAATATAATAAAATAAACATTAAGGTGCAGCATTTCGATGAACTGAAATAATCTGCATTTTAACTGTACTGTACTAGTACCTAAGCAGCCAGATTGACATTAGGACTTGCTTGTCATTGTATTTTCATGCTTTTTTTTAAGAAAAATTTACTATTCTACATTGCTTGCCGAAAGGGCAGATCTGCTGGCACTAACAATGTCTCCTGCTGTGGAGAACACCCTCTCGCTAGGGACAGAGGTAGCAGATACAGCCAGGTAGCGCTTTGCTAACATGGAAACATAAGGATATTTGGCGTTTGTAAAAGCTTTGGCTTGGTCTGAACTTGTTGCGAGTGGTGGAGGCTCAAATGCTAGTGGGAGTTGGGTTTGCACTTCAATAATTGTTTTTTCTTTTGGTACCAGTGATATTCACGTTCGGGTGATGCCTTTTCAAATGAGTGTGCAAGTTTGATGTATTGCCAGCCGCGTAACCAATTTTAGTTGAACAATGCCAAACAGCTTTGGTTCGGTCCACCTGTCTTTGTCCGTCATCCTTGTACGTAACTGTGAAACCAAAATGTTTCCAAACCTGGAGACTTCAATGATGCTGGAGGATTTTCGAGCTCAACTTTACCTGCGTTCGCCATTTCGACAGTTCTTCAAATTACTGACTAAATGTGAACGCATCCCTGTGACCAGCTCTTATAGTATGCCTCTCGTCCAATTAAATGACTTGGTCGCTCTATGATGCGTTGAACCCAATGTGAGCAAATTACACTGAATGCATGCGACGCAGCACCTGAGATTACTTCCAAAAAGTTGTTCACGCTCTCAATTTTTTACGTTTAACGTTATATTCGTTCGGTACACTTCGGTACACACCTGTACCTTAATTCCTTCATCCCTTATCCCTCCATACCTTATCCTTTCATCCTGAAATTCAGACATCCCTTCATCCCTCCATCCCTTGTCCTTTCCCCCCTACACCTAGCAAGTTAACCAAATCAACTTAAGTGTTGATTGTGTCCAATTCATTGTTTTGCCTATGTCTGCTGCTATCAAGTGGCCAAAAGAGATCTGTTCGTTTTCCGACTGGCACCTGATAAATATGATATGTGGACCAAGTGATAGAGAAAGAAGACTGCCTTCCACTCGGTGAGTTTTTATTTTCTACATACGCTTTTACAATCCAAAATACTAACAAGCATTGTCTAACTAACACGACCCAAACCCTGTCGTTGCACACATTTATATATTCTCAGAAATGCTAATGTTGTGAACTAACAACCACTTCGCACACAAATAAAGGCTCACACTTAAACTTTCCTCAGTTATAAAAGCACTGAATCTTATATTTCTAATTTATTTGAATACACTTCCATAAGAATTCAAAGCAGAAAAGATAATAACAAAACTGTGGTTAAACTGATCAACTTCATGGATCAAAAAGCTTGTATGGGAACACAATAATTCCCATACAATTCTGTTTAATTAATGTCCTAGGTCTTTCGAACATTATAACATATGAACAAAGAAGGATATATTTGAATTGTATTTTGATATTAGGGATTGATAGCCTGCAGTTTGTTTTCAGGCCTGTTATAAAATGACTGAAGCACTAAAACTAGCGGCAGAGCTCAGTAATTCAATTATTACATACATTTGAAAATCATTTTTAACTGTATTTCAAAACAATCAATAATGCCAACAATAATTTTTTTCTGTGCAAATAATGTCAATGTAAGAGTTCATTTCCATGAGGAAGGAGGACCTAGAAAATAAAACATGGTTATAATAATCAACTCCCAATCATCAGTTTGACCCAGACAGACATGATCACAATAACACATATATTGTCACAACATCATCAACTCTGTGCAGGCATTTCATTGACTTTCACATAAGCTGTTGTAAAATGTGATACAGGTGTAACCAATATTTGTTTTACCCTTTTGAGTTACCCATTTTTGATCTGTGTATATAACTAGAGAAAAAACGAGAGAAAGAAAACAACAAAAGAAACGTAAAACGTAAACGTACATGTAAAACAGCTGAATAACTTTGCATTACGGGTCCCGACATGAGCTGAGGTTCAAGGTTCAAGGCTTTTATTAGTCATACGTACATAGCTACAGTGTAGTTATGATGATGAAAATCTTAAATCACAGGCTCACAGGCGAGATGTGCTTCAAGGTATCAAAAGTATCGCCGTTAGCACGAGGGTGAGGACAGGAGAACACAGCAAACCAGGAGAGAAGCCAGACGTGCTGAAGCCGGAAAAAAGGAATGGATTAATTAAGATATGAAGATTTTAGACACATACAAAAATACAAAACCGTATTTTGTAACAAGTGGAAGTAGTCTCAACAGCATCAAATTAAGCTTTCAAAGTCCACTGTTTTTATGGCTTACAAGGTTTTTCATCTATACTGTGTGAGTCAATATAAATACCTGTCATCTGTGGTTCTTGGAGGCTCAAGGGGTTTGAAGCTGTAAAATGCATATAATAATTAGAAAGGTGTATATAAATCAAATTGCTTCATTTAAAAAAAGAAATATGTATATATGGCATCATTTGAAAGACATATTAAACTCCTATGTTTTTCCAAAGAAACTCAAAAGTTCTGTTTTGACAATAACAAGTGGTTTTAGTGTTGAAAAATGATAACACAATGTCCTACCGTGAAGAACAAGGGTCTTCTTTCAGCTCTTTAGGAGGATATTTAATATTCACTTCTCCAACTTGAGGAATTGGCAGAGCACTTCCATTGATGAGAGCAGTGATATCTAGAAAAGAAAACAACTTGGGTAATTATGTGCCATACTTCAACTTAGCGTACATTTAAACATTTAAAGAAAAATAAGCAGCTTGCCTTGGAAGCTAAAGGTGAAAATGACACTTCCCCCCTTGAGGAACTCCTTGGTTTTTAATTCATCTTTATAGGAAAAAGGAGTTCTGCTATTCATAGTTCCGGCAAAGATGGTTTCACCATTGTCATCTATGTAAGGCAATCCATCCAGACGAGGATTGTCCCACAGATAACTGCCTGTTTAAAGAGATCAATAGATAATTTCAGTTAAATAACGAGAGCCGGTCCAAACCAGAAACTTCTTATATAAATAAATACTGAACACTTTTATGTTCCTTTTGACTTACCATTAGAGGATGTGCTTAGGTCACTGGTGATACTAAATTGCTTGGACATCTGCAGCTGGATGTTGGCATTCTGGTCCAGCATTTTGAAGGTCAGCTGCCTTTCTGTGCAAGGCCACTCCAGCCGGTCATCATTTTTACCAGACACGAGTTGCACAAAAAATCCGAAAAATGAATTATACAACAAAACCCCAACCCTATAAGCATAGCCCCTGCTGGAGTATTGCCGAGGGCTGTAAATAGTGGTGCCAAAACTAATAGAGTTCAAAGTCTGCTCAAAGTCATCAAGCTGCATGGTTACATATGGACATTCGATCTCTGACAGATTTATGTCATCGATTGAGAAGCCGCCTGTAGAGCTTCCTGCTCCTTTACGAACATCAAACTCCACCTGGAAGTGCTTGGTGGCATTCAGGGAAACATGATGGAGCTTCCAGTAGTTTGTTGGTTCACCTGGAAGAATAACTTTGCAATGTCTGAATTGCATATATATAAACACAAGATAATTAAATGTTATATTTCTCGAGGATGATTACCATCAATCTGTCCCATGAGGCGTAGGGTTCCCTTGAGGTCCAATTCATCCTGAAACTCTCTGATCCAGATGTTGAGGTGGTCTGACATGTTCCCACTGTGGTAATAGTAGAACTGGAGACACTGTTCATGATGCTCCCTATTGAGACTCATCCTGTGGGTCTCCAGCCAGGCCGAGTCTCCCTCCTCACCTGATGCCGTGCTAACATGCATGAAGTAACCCGCATCTTCACCTAGAATGTGTATTGTCCAAAAAATAAGGAGTTATATATTTGTGTTTGTAATCATTTTTTGTGGGGATACTTGATAATATATTCAACAGTTCAAAGATAACATGAAATTATGGGGGGGTGGAATAAGAAAGTTGGATAGGAATAGTACATATTTGTAATTCATTGTCAGGGAAAGTTTTAAAGTACACAAATGCAATGTTAGATTTAAAAATCTTACCTTGTTCACCACTGCCACTGGGTAGATTTGTGTGGTCAGACACAGGACCTTCTGTAACATTTGTTACCATGTCCCAGCCAAGCCCACTCTGTGAACAGCTAGTCATTTGACACATTGTCTCATCGGGGAAGCTGCATTGCATCTGAAATGCAATGGTTGACTCTGTAGAGTAAGATAGAGAACAATGGGTTGCGGACTCTTGGTTGAATGTAGGGTATAAAATCAAAATAAGACTGATTCCGATTTGTTAAAGGTTTTTGTGGGTAGTCATTTAATATTGAGTAAACCTTTAAGTTTGAAGTTCAATGTTCAAATACATGTTTTGATGCACAAACTGCAACCAAATGGCCTTATACGGGTTCACAGGAGTCATTAAGTAAGCTCTTATCTGGCTTTTGATAAGAATTATTGAAGAATAGCTTTAGTTCGAGCTTGTGCTGTAGTCAATGATCATTTTACTCAGGTAAAAGCACAGGTAAAGTTATTGAGTTCATTAAAATGCCCCTTGAAAACCTGTTGGGCTGCAAATAGCATTATTATATCTCCACCAACTGTACACTTACACTTACTGCATTTGTAGAGGAGGTTCAGCTCCAGAGTGTCTTTGGGACTCAAATCCAGTCTTTGACCAATCACATCCTGGAACTTTGGGTCTTTGGTTATAATTGTTGACCCGTTGCCATTGCTGAAAGAACCTTTGCTGTAGTGCATCACTGACCAGAAGTCGTACGGGACTCCCTGGGTGGTGGTGGTTTCATTGCTTTGTTTGTCAAAATTACCCTCTCGGCCTAGAAAAAGACATAAAAAAGCCAACCATTATTTGTTTAAACTTATTAAGATATGAAGAAGATTGTTTGGAATAATGTTATGTATTCATTGTTTTATTTTCAGCAGCATTTATCTTGCCACCAATCGATATATTTATATTTGAAATACTTTTGATTATACCGTCTGTATTTCGACAAAAATATTGATGATATGTTTATGGACTAATTATTCTAATAACTTAATTATTTCCAACTCATTGTAGGTCCTTTATATACCTTGATATAATCCTGTACATATAAAGAAGAGGCATGTTTAATGAGGGTCTTTAACAAACCTTCTCGGATGTTCTCGTTAACAATGGTCACATAATCATCTCTGTCAGATCTGGACTGTTCATGGTAGAAGCCCAAAGCATGGAGGAACTCATGTTCAATCGTTGAGATGGAATCACAGTAAGACCCGATTGAGATGTTCTGTCCGTTGGATATTACTTTCCCAATATATGAATAACATCTAAAATGAGAAAGAGCATCAGCAACAGCATTTTGACTGACCTTACCAGGCCTCGTTTATCAAAAGCATTCATAGTGAATATACAAAATATGCGTATAGGAACCGTCTGTAGAAAAAATAAAGACATATATTTTATCAAACATGCCCCTAAATCACAGCAGCTCATTTACATCCAGAAGCAAAATATGGTCATCCACATACTTATGAAATGATCTAATGTTGAGTAACTTTTTGTGGACAAAGAAGCTAACAAGAAAGGAATGGTAAAGACAGAACAAAATAAACATACCCATTTAACTTCTGGACGTGGATGTAATACTCCTCAGAGTCCCTTGGTTTGAAGTCAATACATGACTTCAACCTGAACTGGTCAAAGGCTTTCAGGATGAGTCCTTTAGCATTCATCTCTGCCATTGTTCATGGGAATTTTTAAAATAGAAGAAGAACAAGTAAATTATAATATGAATGCATAGTTTAGGTGGCGTTTTCTTTCCTGGGAACATTACCGGAATATGTATGCTCTGGTGGACGCCTTTAATGATGAAGATCATGGCAAAGCAGCTTTGTTCACGACAATGTGCTGCTGCTATCTGGTTCTTATCTCCCAGGAACTGACTCCAATAAACTGGTTAGGTCAATGATATAACATATTTAACAAACTCCCTAACATGGCTCATAGTTTTTCTCTCTACCAAAGACACATGTTTTGGTTAATGCAGGAACAATTATATTTACCAAGGCCTTTGTCCAAAACGTATGGGACTGGAGATGTCCACAGTTGGTCCCCATTCGTAATGGCACTCCTCTGCGTTGTTGGTGGTGCCTAAGAAGATTTACAAGAAATGTAATGGGTGACGGAAAATAATCATATAAACCAAGTTTCAATTTCTTAATTTACAACAAAAAAAAAACCTCCAGGATATCATCCTGTAACAAATCTAAGAGAAAGCATAAAAGGATTGTGTTTTTAAACAAAGAAAGGTGCTGCAGTTAAGTATGAACATGAAAACAGCAATATTAACACAGGTCCATTGAATGATATGAAGATGTTTGACTTTACCCTTGTTTGCCTCTTCAATGCTCTTGTCGTCACCAATGTCTAAAAAAGTTGAGAGGTTGACATATAAAGTAACATTGATGAATTATATGATTATACTAGTTATATTTGATCAAATAAACGAATACAACTTACCCACTATCAATGTTCCGACCTGTGAACAAAGATATTTGATCATATTAACAGATGTAGTAATATAATATGTTATGTACAACATGAAATACAAATAACTTTATTGTATTCTATCTAATGATAGTTTTTTTGGGAAACAGGTACCTTTAAGTAATTAATTCCTGCTATAAACTTTACGAAATGAAACACTGCAGTATGAAATACATCATGATTTGACAGAAAATAGAACAATAAAGTAACTCTTACCGTTTTTCGTGAGAATGATAATAAAAATATCACGGTCACAACAAGGAAAATGTAGCCTTTCATCCTTTTGTCTTGGAACAAACCTAAACTATGCACAGAGATATATGAATACACGTACAAAATGTCACAATATATATATGTTGTTTAAATATTATAATGAGAATATATTGCTCAACTAATTTAAACAATAGCTTTTTTTTCTTTAAATTAATCAATAAATAAATGATAAGTTTGATTAATTTGTATTTAAAGAAGACAGAAAGTGCTCATCTGCGTTTACCCTCTGCCAGCCTGATCGTCTGAGCCCTGACTGAACATGAGAGGCTATGGCTGTAACAGATTAACTTGATATTTTATACAAAAGAAAGAAAAACAGGTTTTAAAACTATTCAGACAATGCAGTAAATGCAGACACAGGGTATCATCTAAACGTGACTTCATACAGAAATGTTAAATGGGTCTGCAGAATGACTCCCTTTTTTATTTATATGTTACTATTTCACTTGTATAAACTACCTTAACCTGTTAAGCCGCATGCCTGTTTTTCAGGTATCAGGCTCGAAAATGACATTCCCAGAAGAAATGACTATATCTTCACTTCTAAAAGGGGTAAATTAATAAGCTTCCGGTTTTGGGCATGCTCTCATTCACCAATGGTAATGTTTAGATCAGGGGTGGGGAACCTTTTTCCTCTCAAGGGCCATTTGAATGTTTTCAACATCCTCCGAGGGCCGTACACATTATTGAACTCTGCTTAAAAATACAATATTCACAGCCCATTCATTTTGCCTTTCTTTCATGCTGTGCAAAGAAAAAGCAACCTCTTAATCCAGATATCTTGCCATGACTCGCGAATGCATGCACGTGCACGGTTGTGGAATGACCACCAAAACAGAAAGATATGGACACAAGATGTGTGCAAATGTATTTCGTTTCCTATCCATGTGGACATGATTTAAGTATGGGGGGGGACCTAACCTCCTCTAAAGTTTTTTTTTTAAATATTGAAGTTAAAAGCATCAATCTGGTGCACTTTGAGAGCAATGTTAAGAGATCTATGGATACATCTCTCAACACCCATATGAAACAGACCTGTAAGCATATTTACTTTTTCTTTATGGATATTTTACAAATCGCTCCCCTTTCAAACTGTATTCTTGTTTATTAATAACAACTTTGTTTTACTCTCATATAGTATTTTATACCTGTTTACTTTATTCTCACATTATTTTATAACTATTATGATCATATAAAGTTGTGCCTCACTGGTTGTAGAAAAAGCTTCTTATATTCGTTAGCATCGCTAGCTAACCAGATGCCAGATACATGCCAACCTTTCCAGGTTTGCACGCTCAAATGTGCACACCCAAATTAGGTAATCAGAAGAAATGGAACCCCAGTAATTAGATGTATAAACCATCATTTTATGCATTTTTCAGAAAAAGTGGTTGTTTGGTAAACAGTGACATCAACGACATGTCTGGTCTGTAAAATGCCCGAAAAGTAAAATAATGGGAGATAAATATCCCAAATTCTCAACATTTTATTATATTTTTAATGTGCTTCTGGTCCTCTTTCAGTTGAGACAGTGTAGATGAAGGATGTGTCAGGATGTAGAACTCCTGTGTGAACATTGGATAAAGCCAGGTTCATATAATTAATTAATTAATACTGCATTAAAAAAGTAATATCCTGCATTTGTCTACTGATAAATTGTGATATAATTAATGTACAGGCTTTCAGATTGCTGTAGTTCACTAAACAGAGACATTAACGACATGTTTGGTGTTGAAAATGTCAGAAAAAGTGAAAGAATGGGAGATAAATATCCCCAAATCTCAAAATGGTATTATATTTTGTGTGTGGTCCTCTTTCAGTTGAGGATGCTTCCGGAAAAGACCAAACACTCGATGTCTTTCAGTCGCCAACATGTGTTTTCGAGACACTGATATTAACAGGGAAATCCTGCAGGACTCAAATGCCTCGCAGCGTTACCCCCGGTCTGTACGTTGTTTCTCTTTCAGAAACACAGAGGACTGTTTGTATGATGCGATCACAGACACGCTGCAAACGGTGTCCGCCTAAAGTCAAGTCCAGTGTCTATGGAGTGTCATTTTTATTTGTTATAGTTTGGGAAGATTGAAAATCGGTAGGGAAAGCCAGCTAAATCGGTAGGCGGTAGAAATATGTCAAAAGCGGTAGACTACCGCCCACATCGGTAGGGTTGGAAGTGTTTTTTTTTTTCATCAATCTTGATACAGGGTACTTATTATATGTATAGTTTGAATTCCTAAAGCTTTTAGTCTACTATCCCATCATTCAAGGGTGGTATTCACTATAAGTAATGTTTTTCTTTTTTAACATTTAAAATGTTTTACCATGTTCAATCTGAATTTACTTTAAAATAAAAACATCTATATTGATTCTGACTTTTCTACATCCAACTCACAGGTTTATCATTGCTTTGAGAAAAAAGCTTATTAATTTATACCTTTTAGAAGTGAAGATACAGTCAATTGTTCTGGGAATGTCATTTTGAGCCTGAAAAACAGGTTAAAGCAAATGAACAGGTTGAAGCAAATGAAGTGCCACTCCCCACACCCCTGTGTTAAAAAACACAATGGTGCTCAAGGAGGAGATTCAGGTGATAAGGTGGGCGGGCGTTAACTTGGTTGGTGATTGGCTGATGGTTGCACAACCGAACAAAACTGTTGTGACATAACAAATTGGCCGAATTCTGATCAGCTCATTTTCATATAAATGGATCAGGACAAAAACTTTTTTCCTAAAACTTTCAGAATCTCTTTACAAGGAACACATATTTCTGTATAAATGACATGAAAAGTGGAATTAGCATAATAGGTAACCTTTAAATTACACCGTTTTTTTGTGAAAAGTCTTGAGTTTTTATTAATAAAGTTTCCATGTCAAGTAACCCAGTGACTCTTCAGGATAACTTTCATGTCATGTATGTATGAAGTCATATGACATGTCACAACATTTTTGTTATCTCCTCGGACAATAAGCAAGTGTTTCTAGCAAGTTTGCAAAGTTGGTATTACTTTAACAGCACTTTTTCCTTGAAGTAAGTCATGTTTTTTTTTACTAAACAGCAACCTGATATTGTTTATTTGCCACGTTAGAGTTGCAAAGAACACTTCCTTTCATTCAGTGAGTTTGCATTTTCTACATACTTCTGTACAATCTAATCCATAATACTAATGCGCTTATTGTCTTTCATTTTTGTAAAAGCACTTTGAATTGCCTTGTGTTGAAAGATGCTATAACTAAACTTGCCTTGCCTTGCCTAATAAGCGATGTCTAATAAAAACAAAAACAAAACGTGTTATATGCATGTGATTACACTCTCAAAATGATATTGTTGTGAATGAAAGACTAGTGTACACACAAATATGTCTCACAGCAACTTTTCTTTGTATTAGCCAGTTATAAAATAGGTATTATTTATTTATTTGAGAGTAAACTGCTATTAGAAATCAAAGTAGCATTTCAACATAAGCCCACAAAAGATAAAATACATTGGAAACTAACCCTGACCCCCCTATAGTGATTATGATTAGAGTGATCAAACACCTTTATGGATCAAAACTTTGGCCACACTAAACAATTGTTATTTCAATAATTTGCTCATTCTTTTGGTTATTTTCATACAATACACTAAATGGAAATATATATATTTAAATATATACTGTATATATTTCAAATGTAAGGATGATATTAGGAATTGATACCTTAACGTCTATTTTCAAGTTTGTTAAAAATGTAGTAATGCACTAAAACCATCAACAAGTTTTTTTTTTTAAGTTTTGCACTACTCATATTACTGTATTGGTAAACAGCACAATACTGTAATAGAGTTAAACCTAATTATAGTTTTAACTACAGTAAACCATCTTTTATTTACAGTAGGTACTTCACTGTATTGTAGTGTACATTTACACAACACAGACATTTGAAACACCTTGGAAATCGATTAATTTCAAATTCAGTAAATAGTGTGACTGTCTGTTAATGTAAATGTATGTAAAACTTGTCAATTAAACGGTTAATGTCATGAAAAATGTGTCAATAGAATACAAATGTGGTTTTAATAATCAATTGCGTAGTGATCAGTTTAACCCTGACATACATGATCCGTAACATTGGTACTAACAAAATGTATATGGTCACAACACCCAACATTACAGTATTACAGGTATTTCATACGTTCTTGCACATGCTGTTTTAAGTTGTGATACAACAACTCCCACCAGTATAAAGTATCCACCAATAGTTTTTACCCTTTTGTGTTCCCCTTTTTTGATTTGTGTTTATAACAAAAAAAGTTAATAAATATCAAATCTGCTGAATTACTCTGCATGTGGCACATTTACTGGTCCCGTCATGAGCTGAGTCGAGATGTGCTTCAAGGTATCAAAAGCATCAACGCTAGCAGGAGGGTGAGGACAGGAGAACACACCAAACCAGGAGAGAAGCCAAAAATGCTGTAGCCGGAAGAAAGGAATGGATTAATTTAAATAAGAGCATTTTTCACACATGTCCCATATTGCTTGATATCATTTAGTTTAATATGAACATTCAGAATTATATTTTGTAAAAATTAAAGTACCCTCAACAGCATTACATTTTACTTTTAAAGTCAACTATTTTCATAGTTTACAAGTTAATGCATCGTTAGTGTGTGAGTAAATGTGAATACCTGTCATCTGTGGTTCTTGGAGGGTCAGAGGTGGTGATGGTAAAAAACACATAGCATCATTTGATAGCCGTATAATTAGATGTTTTAATTTTCAAATGAGTATCTTTTTCAGTGCTACAAAATACACTTTTTTGCCTAATATGGACATTGATATGAACATGGGTATATATATATATACATACTGTATCTCATGATTTAAAAACCATACAAATATCTAATTTCTTTCCTTAAAACATTTTTTTAAATGAGAAGTTTTCTCAGTGCTAAAAATGAACCAGTTTATATATATGTTTGGCGAGTTGATTAACCTCGACATCTTAAAATTAAGATTTTCTAAACCCACTTTTATTACAGTTTACACATTACTTAAAATGTAACAGTTGTGTGTAAATGTGAGTACCTGCTTTCATCCGTGGTTCTGGGAGGCTCTAGGGTGGTGGTGCTGTAAAATGCAGAGTATTATTTTTAAAGACATGTTCAAATCTACTTGCTTTCTTCAATTGTTGTTTTAAAAGAAAAATAACTTTTTTGCTTAACATGAACATAGAAACACATATATATTTTATTTGTTGATTATCCTCAAGTGCATCAAGCTATTTTACCACTTACAAACGTATTACAGTTTACAAATTACTTAAAGTGTAAATGTGAATACCTGCTTTCATCCGTGGTTCTGGGAGGCTCTAGGGTGGTGGAGCTGTAAAATGCAAGGCATGATTTCAAAAGGGAATTGCTTTCTTTAAATTAAATACATTTGTTAACTCAGGTTCAGGAGCTTGGCCACGCCTCAGCCCCATCGCTACTCAAGGCTAAGTCTATTTATATCCGGCCAAACATCCGGCCATCGCTTGTCTCCATTCTCTCAACCCAACCTCCCGCTCCCTTACACTCATACATTCCTATTTCCACCTCATCCTTAGCCAAACCCCCTTTATCACTCCAACCACCGACGCCTTCATCCCGGCATCCCTTATTTCTCCATCCTTTATCCCTTCATCCTGACATTCAGACATCCCTTCATCCCATAATCCCTTCATCCCTCCATCCCTTATCCTTCCAACCCTACATCCCTTCATCCCGACATCTCTTAACCTTTCATCCCTACATCCCTTCATCCCTTCTCTTATCCCTACATTCACTCATTCTCTCCACCTGTCTCTATTCGTATTCAACTTGTGCATATTTAGTGGAAACATGCCGGGGACTGAACCCCCACTCTGAGTCTCCGTCTGCCTGGACCAAAGCACGTCCTCCCAGACCAGAAGAAACAGACGTAATTTGCCCTCATCACTTAATCACCCCCTCCATATCAATTAATTGTTACTCCTTCATTAAACCTACAAACATTATACTGTTGTGGTGAAGTCCTTGCTCAATCAATCAATCAATCAATGTTTATTTATATAGCCCAATATCACAAATGTTACATTTGTCTCAGTGGTCTTCACAGTGTGTACAGAATATCAGTATGACAATACGACACCCTCTGTCCTTAGACCCTTCAAATGTAACATGTGGGAGTCAGTGTGAATACCTCTCATCTGTTGTTTTGGGAGTTGAGTGGGTGGTGGTTGGTGAGATTCTGTAGAAAGAATTGTATCATTCAAAGACATCTTAAAATACAATCTATTTCATTATGTTGTGTTTAAAATGAGAATTGGTTTCAGTTCTGACAATTAAACTTTGTTTGCTAACACAATGTCTTACCGTGATGAGCAGGGGCCTCCATTCAGATCTTTCGGAGGATATTTGATCTCCACTGGTCCCACATGAGGAATTGGCAGGGAACTTCCAGTGACTAGCGGGGTGATATCTAGAAAATAATAACCATTTAGCTGTAATGTGCAGAAAAACTTCAATTTGAAACAAATATTCAAAAGAGTTTGTATTAGAATTACAAGCAGAACAGTCAAGTTTAGCAGAAATACAAATATTTTCTCAGCCTGCCTTGGAAGCTGAAAACAAAAGCGACACTTCCTCCTTTGAGGAACTCTCTGGTTGTCATATCCTTCTGTTTGGCAAAATACGATCTGCCAAGCCGAGTTCCAGCGAATGCATTCTCATTATTCTCATCTACGTATGGAGTTCCAACTTTACGAGGATTGCCCCACAGATAGCTGCCTGCATATAGAAAGCATATACATCATCAAAGCTAAGTAACCAACAAGAACATTACATTATTATTTCATTCCAGAGATAATATATATTTTTAAGTATACTTTTTAATGTACATTTAGACTTACCACCAGAGGATGTGCGTAGGTCACTGGTGATACTTAATTGCTTGGACATCTGCAGCTGGATGTTGGCATTCTGGTCCAGCATTTTGAAGGTCACCTGCCTTTGTGGGCAAGGCCACTCCAGCCGGTCATCATTTTCACCAGACAAGAGTTGCACAAACAATCCAAAATATGTTTTATTAAGCCTAACCCCAACCCTGTAAGCATAGCCCCCGCTGGAGTATTACCGAGGGCTGTAAATAGTGGTGCCATATTTGCTAGAGCTCAAGGTTTGCTCAAAGTCATCAAGCTGCAGGGTTACATGTGGAAATTCGGTCTCTGACAGATTTATGTCATCGATTGAGAAGCCGCCCGTAGAGCTTCCAGCTCCTTTACGAACCTCAAACTCCACCTGGAAGTGCTTGGTGGCATTCAGGGACACATGATGGAGCTTCCAGTGTTTTGTTGGCTCACTTAGAGGAAGAGTGTAGTTTTCAAAGATTAGGTTCTAATAACATGTACAAAAGATGACCCCAGATCCATATATACTAAATTACCAGTGATCTGTCCCATGAGGCGTAGGGTTCCCTTGAGGTCCAATTTATCCTGAAACTCTCTGATCCAGATGTTGAGGTGGTCTGACATTTTCCCACTGTGGTAATAGTAGAACTGGAGACACTGGACATGATGCTCCCTATTGAGACTCATCTTGTGGGTCTCCAGCCAGGCCGAGTCTCCCTCCTCACCTGATGCCGTGTTAACATGCATGAAGTAACCCGCATCTTCACCTAGAATGTGTATTGTCCACAAATATTGTATTATGATGGACCTTCAAACATAATATCCACATAAAAGGTACACATCATTTAAATTGTTTCACGTATGAGGGAGATTCACGTTGCCCCGCATAAATCTGTCTTAAGATTGTGATAACGTTTTGTGTGTTTCATTTGTACTTTATAAAAGAATAAATGTGTGGGGGTATATACACTTATTAGATACTTGAAAGTTCAAAGGTAACAAGATATACAAACAGAGAATATTGTAGTTCATGGTCAGGGCCATATTTTTAGTAGTACATAACTGAAAATGTTTGATTTATAAATCTTACCTTGTTCACCACTGCCACTAGGTAAACTGGTGTGGTCAGACACAGGACCCCCTTTAACCTTAGTTACCATCTCCCAGCCAAGCCCACTCAGTGAACAGCTAGTCATTTGACACATGGTCTCATCAGGGAAGCTGCATTGCATCTGAAATGCAATGGTTGACTCTGTAGAGTAAAATAAAGAACACAGGATTGAAGACGTATTAAGTTATTCATTTGAATCTTTATCAGTTAGATATGGAGCATAGGGAAACCCTAAACTTGTTTTTGATTCGATTAAATTAATAAAAGCTTTGGTTCCTGGTTGTGTTGTAATTGATGATACATCTGAAAACTGATTACTCTAGTTCAGGGGTCTTCAACTAAAATTCAACGAGGTCCAGTTAGAGAAAATCTCCCCATGCAAAGGTCCGGAACATCAAAATGTCTAAGTTGCTTCATGAATTAGTGTGATATTGAAGTGACCTGTAGCTTTATCAACGTCTGCATGTAATCAACAACTGACTGCCAATCAAATAAAGAAAGTACAATTCAAAAACAACAATATTTATTGTCAATTAACATTACTTAAATACTGTGGATATGTGTAATGTTTAGTTAAGTTAAATGCATCAATGTGGTGCACTTTGAGAGCAACATTAAGAGATCTATGGATACATCTCTCAACACCCATATGAAACAGAACTGTAGCATATTTTCCTTTTTAGATATTTTACAAATCACTCCCCTTTTAAACTCTATTCTTGTTATTTTTAACAACTTTTTTGTTGCTGTCATATCGTATTTTATACCTGTTTTTCATTTAGTCTCATTAATAACTATAATGATCATATCAAGGTGTGCCTTAACCTCACTGAGCTGAGGTTATTTGAGCCTCTCAGGAGATAGCTCTCTTCCACCTGGTTGTAGAAAAGCTCTTTAAATTCGTTAGCATAGCTAGCTAACCAGATGCTAATAACAACAGATCGACACTGTGCTTACAACTAAAGACACAGCCACGCAAACACTGCGGCATGTGTACGGCTCCTTATGGGTATTGCAATATTTTAAGGGCTGGAGCGACGTTCCGGTGCTCAGCACTCCTTTCAGACGAGACATATACCACGTGAAGACACGTTACGCTCGTGTTGTGTTCATGAACCTGTCCTTGGCCAGGAAAAACAGGTACTCGCTTGTTTAATTATTTTTGCGGTCTAGATTCCTTCTTCTTTTTTGAAGTGAGAAGTTGTCCGTCTGTCGGACTGACTCCCTCCCCCCCACCCCCAAAACGAAAACTCTTCGGTTCTCCACGAATTACACAAGTCACCCAAATCAGCGTTAAAAAAGCGGGAGGCGCCGAAAAATCCCCTATTAATGTATTGATTATAGCTCCGGGTCCGTATAGGTCGGCGTCTGGGTCCGGATCCGTACCGCGGTCCGCCTGTTGCCGACCCCTGCTCTAGTTTAACACAATTAAAGTAACACAACATGTACATTGAAATGGTTGCTTGCCTGGATCTGACTTTAATGACATATTATGTTCACAGTAAATGGACTGATTTTAGTCACTGGAACAATCACTTACTGCACTTGTAGAGGAGGTTCAGCTCCAGAACATATTTGGGACTCACTTCCAGTCTTTGACCAATCACATCCTGGAACTTTGGGTCTTTGGTTAGAATTGTTGACCCGTTGCCATTGCTGAAACTATTTTCACCATAATGTATAACTGACCAGAAGTCGTACGGGACTCCCTGGGTGGTGGTGCTTTCATTGCTCTCTTTTTGAAAATTACGCTCGAAACCTAGAAGACACAGCATAATGTATATTTGTATTAAACCTTGAGGGCTGAATAAATGGTTAAAGGTATCTTATTATACTATTTTTCATCAACATATTATAGTTCTCAGTTATATACAAAACATGTCTCTGAAGTGTTTTGCTCCAAATACCAAACAGATCATTGCAGCATTACCCATAATCCCCTCTGTTTCAGCCCTGTTTCAAAAGTGATGATTCTCTCTCTGTTACTTTAGATGAAAATAAGGAGCCTCTCCCCACGCCCCTCTGAGAGATATTTGGTTAAAAAGAACACCAGAGCCGCGTTCACACCGGAGTACTTTTCCCACAATAGTTCACCAGAACTACGATATATTTGCGTTCACACCAAAAAGCCCCAGGAACTAAATTAGTTCATGAGAACCTTTTTACCCCCTTTTCAGTCGCTGCTAGAGAGCAGCTACTTTCGTAAGAGAAAAAGGTTCCGATGTCTGATTTGCTGGGCGGATTGCAAACCACGCCCCGTAAAACTCCCAAAAAGTTTTGTGAAGCCGCCATTTTATTATCCTCGCATTACATTATTAGCATTAGTCCAGCGCAGAAACGCAGAGAGACTAACTTATGGCAACACAAAATAAAACATGGGAATGGTGGAGATGAGGAGGTGTCGGCGTTCTGGCGATTTACTGGCTTCAGTAGAAGCTGCTGGGAGTCCCAGCAGCTTCTACTGAAGCCAGTCACCAACTCCGGGGACTTCCGGCCGGGGATTTTGGGCGGCAGTATACGCCGTGAAGTTGTTTGCGGCCTGCCAGTAAACCCAAAGCAGAAGAAGAATAAGAAGAAGTGACGTCAGTGGCTTCATTTGCCTAATCCACCCACAGGGACTTAATCCGGTGTGAACGCGATCTGTATTTAGTTAATCAGAACTAAAGAGTTCATCAGAACTAAAGTGGGAAAAGTACTGCGGTGTGAACGCGCCTAATGGTGCTCTAGGAGGAGATTCAGGGGATAAGGTGTGTGGGGGGGGGGGGGTTACCTTGGTTGCTGATTGGCTAATGGTTACACAAGCTACACAAATTATTATGATATCATAAAGTGACCAAAATCTGATCAGCTCATTTTCATATAAATGGATCGGGACAAAAAGTGAAGGGGTCTTTCTTCCTGAAACTTTCATAATCTCTTTACACAGAGGGGACACATGTTTGTGTATAAAAGACACAAAAAAGATTTTGTGTAATAGATGACCTTGAAAGCACAACTAACATATTATTGATCTAGACAGCTAAATATTTTCTTAACCAAACTATTAAAAACGGTCACAAGTGTCACATGTTCATATTGATCTCTTTAGTCTTAAATGATAAATGATAAAAATGTACAATTAAAAAAAGTTCTTAAACACATAAAATATTACAATGAAAGTCTTAAACAAACCTTCTTGGATGTTCTCGTTAACAATGGTCACATAATCATCTCTGTCATATCTGGACTGTTCATGGTAGAAGCCCAAAGCATGGAGGAACTCATGTTCAACCGTTGAGATGGAATCACAGTTAGGTCCGATAGAGAGGTCCTGTCCGTTGGATATTACTTTCCCAATATATGAATAACATCTAAAATGAGAAAAATCAGTCATCAGCTCATCAATTTATGAAAAGCACATTTTCAAACCTTTATTTAATCAGATTGGTCCCATTGAGATCATAGATCTCTTGTTCAAGGGAGACCTGCAGCATATAGGTTCAACATGAAACGTAAAACAATAAAGGACATCATACATTATATTTACAGGATACATTTACATAGTTAGACATTTACAAGTGCCCATAGTATCAACGAGCATTTCATTTAGCCTAGCTTTAAAAACATGCAGAGGAATGAGATTGCTCAGTTTCAATTCTTGCTGAAGATTGTTCCAAGCAAGTGGAGCTGCGCACATAAAAGCTGTCTTACCTAAGACAGTCCTTGCTCTTGGCACATCTAACAATACTAGATCATGCGATCTCAGACAACAGCTGCTTGCAACTCTCTGTGTTATCAGAGAGCAGATATAATACGGGAGTTTACCCAACAAAGCTTTATAAATAAACGTGTACCAATGACTGAGCCTCTTTACAGTAAGTGATGGCAAACCTGCCTTGGCATACAGGGTACAGTGATGAGTAAGTGCTTTACAATTTGAGACAAATCTCAGTGCGCTGTGATAGGCGGCATCTAACTTGACCAGGCAATGGGCAGGTGCATTCATATACAACAAATCACCATAGTCCAGCACAGGTAAAAAGGTCACACTGACTAGCCTTTTCCTAGCCTCAAGCGAGAAACAGGACTTGTTTCTGAAAAAGAAACCTAGTCTAACCCTCAGCTTTTTAAGCAGAGCATATAGAGCAATTTGAAAAATGTGCAAAGGAACTGTAGATACAAACATCAAAATGTATATTTATCAAAGGTCCACAAAGAACAATAAATATCACAAGGAAATTTACAAACAATAGCAAAAAATGATCAAAAAAGGGGCTTTTTGTGGATAAACGTAGCGAGCAAGAAATAAATGGATATTTTTTCGATTGATTTTTTTAATATTTTGAAAACGTACCCGCTTAACTTTTTGACGTTGATGTAATACTCCTCAGAGTCCCTTGGTTTGAAGTCAATACATGACTTCAACCTGAACTGGTCAAAGGCTTTCAGGATGACTCCTTTAGCATTCATCTCTTCCATTGTGCACGGGCATTTTTCAAAAAGGAAGAACAAAGAAATGGCATTGTAAATGACAATAGCAGGTGAGGTATTCTCGCTTGTATACATTCAACAAGTCCTCCAACTCATACGACCAAATGGGTCGATTGTTTTAAGCCCTTATTACGACCAAATATGTCGTTTGTTCAAGCGCTTAATACGACCTATAATTACGTTTTAAAATTGTCGGCCTCGAGTGCTCCCGTTGAATGCAAACGTTACAGAGGGTTGTTTATTCACAAATAACCCTCTCTGTAAAATCCTAAATTGTAGGATAGTTTGGACATTAAAACGCTTTATGATTAGATTTCTAGCGAGAAGTATATATTGTACTTTTAGATTCCACGTCCAGTCGATATGTAGGATCTATAGTTTGATAGATATTACGAAGATGATTTGAGGTTTCGTCAGGACAACGTGTATATGCGGCAAGCTTCCATGTAAAGTTACGGGTTGAAAACAGTATTTCCGGTCTCGCCGTTTTCATAATAAAACCAATGATCAAATGATTTAACAGTGATATCTACACTACTCATCCATTAAAAAAACATCAGTTTATCCTAGTTCATTATACGACATTAATTGGTTTAAATTGTGTACAATGCTTTTGTGTTTTTCCCATAGGTTTTTCTCTTTCGATTCTGAGAGACACATTTCTTTTTTCAGAGGTTTTGATAGGCTAAAATCACGCTGCAATGCACGTCGGGATATGGTGTTTATGTGATATGAAATCGGAAAACATTAAAAATAATAATAATAATAATACTTCCGAGTGTTCTTGCTTTTCTCTTTGAAAGTCATCACATAATGGCATTGTAATACACGGTTCGGCTGCATTAAATATTACATATCTGCCCTAGATATGTATTTATAGAGCCCTGATCAGAAGACCTTTTGACAAACTGGAAGAGATGCCGCCAAAACTGAATACGTGACGTGAACCATAAATATATCAACAATTAAACAACATCTTCCATTTCTTTTCACACAATACGTCTCCTTGCAGTATCAACACTAATTCGGCTGACTTTTATATTTGATCCAATTAGTAGATAGTCTGTATTTACACCATAACGGTGCACAGCTGAGAGAAAGGGACTTTTTTGTAGTTTTTAAAGATATTACTGATTTTCTGAACTACCTTTCCAACTCCTCATGCAGTTGACTGTTACAGGTCTATACAGATGCATAAGCTTCACATCGAGAGACTGAAACTGTATTTTCCTTTACCGTTCTGTTTTAAACTCACAATAAAGTGAATAGTCATATTATGTACGATATTATTATGTTTTATTAACTAGACCACTGGTCTAAACCGCACCTCCTAGTGGTTAAAGCACGTTATTGAATGTAGTTGTTGAATAAGTTATATTTATTTAGTTATTGATGAAAACATTTAAATATTAAGAGTAGCCTACATACAAAATAGGGGTCAATGATAGAAATATAGAATGGAAAAATATCTAGAAGATACTGTAGTGATCTCTACAGTAAAACAGTTTAGTGCAGGACGTCCAAAGATATTAACAGGAGGATGTGCAAAACAGACAAACTGATAAGGCTGAATTTTACTCAGGTGTAACTAAAGTCTGATTTAAGGGTTGTTTATATTTCACATCATTAATCAGAATCTGCAAAGTAACAAAAATAAATGTAATAGAGTAAAAATACCAGGTTAACCTCTGAATTGTAGTGGAGTAGAACAAAGTAGTACATGCTGCTGTAACAAAAACATTTCCCAACTTGGGATCAATAAAGTATTTTATCCTAAGATGATCGATGGCTACTGCCATATTTGCTAAATGTGCATCTGAACCTTGACAAGTGCATGTTTCAGGCTTATCAATTAACAACAGGAGGGGTCACAGACATAAGTCCAGCTGTCATGTGGTATTAATGCTGCCCATTATGGACACAAGCAATTTTCACCCATGTATTAATTATATGTTTTAAATTTGATAACACCAATGTGTTTCGTGTCCCCTAAACCTCCAGGGATGTATACAGTTTAATACTGGCAACTTCTAATTGTGGGAAATACGAAAACGTCTTTTAAAACTACATTTCCCAGTAGAGACGTGCCATAGAACATGTTGCGAAACACACAATAGGCAGCAAGTGTAATTCTGGGGGGGAGGGCCGGGCTGGACCCGTCCAAGTCCAGTTTTGGACAGTCTGGCGTGGTTTCCATTCCATTTCAAAGAGCTTTGACGCTCAGCGTAACCTTGTCACACTGCCACTCCAATATCCAATCACAGAGCTTGAGGGCTAATCACGGGGTTTGTAAAGCAAGGCGGATGTTGTAGTCCCAAACGATAGCTGGGGATTCTGGGTAGTGTAGTGTCTTCGGAAACTCTGTCGTGTCTAAACTCCGAAAAAACAATTTGTTTCTCCGAATCGAAGGTTAAAAACACAAAAGCATTGTACACAATTTAAACCAATCAATATTGTGTAATTAACAAGGATAAACTGATGTTTTTTAGTGGATGAGTAATGGAGATATCACTGCGTAATCATTTGACAGTGTGGGGAATACTTCCGGTTTTATTATGAAAACTTCGAGACCGGAAATACTGTTTTCACCCACGCTAACTTTACATGGAAGTTGCCTCATATACAGTACACGTTCTCCTGGCGAGACCTCAAATCATCTTCGTATATCTATCAAACTGTAGATCCTACACATCCACTGGACATGGATTATAAAAGTACAATACACACTTCTCACTAGAAATCTAATAAAAAAGCATTTTAATGGCCAAACTATTCCACAATTTAGGATTTTCCAGAGAGGGTTATTTGTGAATAAACGACCCTTCGGAGCGTTTGCAATCGACAGGAGCATGTTGTTTCTTACACGACCACTAGAGGCGCTACACTTTAAAACGTGTCCCTGGGTCGTATTTAGCTGCTGAACAATCGACCTATATGGTCGTTTTTTGTAGGAGGACAGGCTGTGTTGGTATGAATTTCACAAATTTGTTTTCACAACAGGATGCCATTAAACGTTCTCTTCTCCTCCAGGTAACTGATGCATATTGAACTTCTGTCTTTTCAATGATGTAACTAACTCCTTAACATGTTGCATAGGCGTCCCTAACTAAAACAAATATTCTGGTTAATGCAGGAAAACTAATATTCACCAAGGTCTTCATTCAAAACATATGGGACTGGGGATGTCCACAGTCTATATAAGTAGTAGCACTCCTTTCTGTGTTTGGTGGGTCCTGAGAAGATTTATAAGAAACTGTATCATGTGACACACACACACACACACACACACACACACACACACACACACACACACACACACACACACACACACACACACACACACACACACACACACACACACACACACACACACACACACACACACACACACACACACACACACACACACACACACACACACACACACACACACACACACACACACACACACACACACACACACACACACACACGCACGCACACACACACACACACACACACACACACACACACACACACACACACACACACACACACACACACACACACACACACACACACACCCCGTCACATATTGACGGACGGTCAGGGCCCCTACCCGTCGCTACATTACGTACAGGGTACCCCTTTCCCGTCATTTTCCACGGGCAGGGCGTCCCATAGACCTTCATTGCGGACACAGCGGACCCCTTGCCCGTCAGGCTTCTACAGGCAGGGCGTCCATAGACCTTCATTGCGGACACAGCGGATCCCTTGCCCGTCAGGCTTCTACGGGCAGGGCGTCCATAGACCTTCATAATGCCTATTTTAAGGTTCATTTGGCCATTAAAATGCGTTTTGATCTCATTTTATGCGAGTAATGAGTTTTTATTTCGGATTATTTGTGCAGTACATGTACATGATGTTTAGTTTGCTAGTTATGACGAAGATTACTTCATGAATGTGTACACATTCATGGTTGCTAAGGTGGTTGCTATGGACGCTGCAACAGCTCCCAGACCACGTGATCAACAACAATGGCTGTCCTTCGTGTTATTCTCGGTGGAAAAATGCCTATTTTAAGGTTAATTTGGCCGTTAAAATGCGTTTTGATGTCATTGTATGCGAGTAATGAGTTTTTATTTCTGATTAGTTGTGCAGTACATGTACATGATGTTTAGTTTGCTAGTTATGACGAAGATTACCTTACGACTGTGAGGAAAATGCATGGGGCTCAGAGCCTCGTATTTTTTAAATCTTTTTTTCCTTCTAATTTGTTATTCTTTTCAAAATAACACACTGTTATTTACTCACCAATAACATACAATTATCCTTGCTTTTATTTATTGGTTTAATTCCATAATCTCGGTCTTTTTTGGTGTTCGTCAGGAACTGAATTTCAAAATAAAAATAACCGGAAACAGACGTAGGCCTATAAGGGACAGTTCGAGCATCATTGCGATTGTCAAAATGTTTGAGTTTAGGACGGCCGAAGACACTACACTACCCAGAATCCCCAGCTATCGTTGAGGACTACAGTCCCCGTGATTACTCTTCTAGGTCTGGGATTGGATGTTGGAGTGGCAGTGCGCCAAGGTTACAGCGTCAAACAGCTGTGTGAAATGGAACGAAACCACGCCAGACTATCCAAAACTGGAATCGAACGCCCCCCCAGAACTACACACTACACTATTGTGTTTCGCAAAATGTTCTATGGGACGTCTCTACTGAACTTTTTCGTTTTCCCACAATTAGAAGTTGCTAGTATTAAACACATTGGTGTTATCAAATGTAAAACATATAATTAATAAATGGATACAAATCGCTGTCCATAATGCGCAGCATCAATATATAGCATTAATATACCCACATGAAAGCTCATTGATACTTTGTAATTCTACTCCACTACAATTCAGAGGTTAACCTGGTATTTTTACTCCACTGCATTTGAGTTACTTTGCAGATTCTGATTAATGATGTGAAATATAAACAACCCTTAAATCAGACTTTAGTTACACCTGAGTAAAATTCAGATAAGGTGATTGTCAAGTGCCAACAATCAGGAGAGATATTTGATACTTGTGCTTGAGAAGACTAAACATGTATCTGCAATTGACATTAATGGAAACGAGTAATAAAGTATATTAATTACTCGTTATTCTCTACTAATAGTTAATTAAAGACTATATATTATGGCTATTTTGCACATCCCTTTCAAGATTTCAAAGGTGTATTGACATATCATTTACACAACTTACGGTGTAGTTATGAAATGAATGAAAAACGTGGGTCACAGGTCCCTCAACAGTGCAGTACAAGACATCTATCAATATGTGTGTACCTCCACCATTAAACTGTCATATTCTGCACATTTCTTATTCTATCTACATACATAAGAGTATAATCCATATGTATAATATCAGTTAAAATAAGTGCTTCAACATAGTTAACATTGCAGGAAAGCAATATATTAGACGTTAAGTACTTTGTATTTATCTGTAGATAGATACCCCCAACGTTTTTTTCTTATTTAAAAGAAGACCGTAATCTGTTATTTAATGTTTAAATAAAGGTTAATTCGTTTTTCTGTTTTGCACCTCCTCCTATTAATATCTTTGTACATCCTGCACTAAACTGTTTTATTGAAGAGATCACTTATAGTATCTTCTTGATTTTTTATATTCTATATTTCTATCACAGACCTTCTACTTTCCCCCTATGAAAGTATATGTACTCTTAATATTTTTTTAATCAAATATAACACATAAAAACAATAATTCAATAACGTGCTTTAACCACTAGGCACACAAGGTACACACAGACACTTATGTACAACATCTGAAGATGTGTAGTTTTATTCATGCTTTCACATAATTTTACAGCATATTGCGATACTATTTCAGAATCAGTATTTACATTCTTACATTCAAAATGCAATCCAATTCAAATCAGTAATATCTTTAAAAACGACAGTCCTTTTGTATCAGCTGTGCACCGTTATGGTGTAAATATAACCTATCTATGAATTACATCAAATGTAAAAGTCAGCCGAATTAGTGTTGATACTGCAAGGAGACGTATTGTGTGAAGAGAAATTGAGAAGTTTTTTAATTGTTGATATATTTATGATCCACGTCAAGTATTCAGTTTCGGCGGCATTTCTTCAGTTTTTCCATAGGTCTCATCATCAGGGCGCTATAAATAAAGAACTACGGCAGATCTGTAATATTTAATGCAGCCGAACCGTGTATTACAATGCCGTTATGTGATGACTTTCAAAGAGAAAAGCAAGAGCACTCGGAATTAAGTATTATTTTAGTCTTTTCAAATGTTTTCCGGATTTCATATAATATAAACACCAAATCCCAGCATGCATTGCGGCTAAAACATCCAATCAGCGTAGCTGAGAATCTTGGGTAATCGCTCGAAATGCCCACGTCTGTTTCCGGTTATTTTTATTTTTAAATTCAGTTCCTGACGAACGCCAAAAAAGACCGAGATTATGGAATTAAACCAATAAATAAAAGCAAGGATAATTGTATGTTATTGGTGAGTAAATAACAGTGTGTTATTTTGAAAAGAATAACAAATTAGAAGGAAAAAAATATTTAAAAATACGAGGCTCTGAGCCCCATGCATTTTCCTCACAGACGTAAGGTAATCTTCGTCATAACTAGCAAACTAAACATCATGTACATGTACTGCACAAATAATCAGAAATAAAAACTCATTACTCGCATACAATGACATCAAAACGCATTTTAATGGCCAAATGAACCATAAAATAGGCATTTTTCCACCGAGAATAACACGAAGGACAGCCATTGTTGTTGATCACGTGGTCTGGGAGCTGTTGCAGCGTCCATAGCAACCACCTTAGCAACCATGAATGTGTACACATTCATGAAGTAATCTTCGTCATAACTAGCAAACTAAACATCATGTACATGTACTGCACAAATAATCAGAAATAAAAACTCATTACTCGTATACAATGACATCAAAACGCATTTTAATGGCCAAATGAACCTTAAAATAGGCATTATGAAGGTCTATGGGACGCCCTTCCCGTAGAAGCCTGACGGTCAAGGGGTCCGCTGTCCGCAATGAAGGTCTATGGGACGCCCTGCCCGTATAAAATGACGGGAAAGGGGTACCCTGTACGTAATATAGCGACGGGGAGGGGCCCTGACCATCCGTCAATATGTAACGGGATGGGAGACACACACACACACACACACACACACACACACACACACACACACACACACACACACACACACACACACACACACACACACACACACACACACACACACACACACACACACACACACACACACACACACACACACACACACACACACACACAATTTGAATATTGCCTAAAAATGCCAAACCCACCTTTAGTATATCATCCTGTAAAGAATCTAAGATAACACATAAAAGGAGATGGTTTTTTAACAGAATATCAATAACGACTCAATGAAGCCACAATAAAGTTACTTGGTTATAAATTAACTTAACAGAACAATATTACCAAAAGGTCCATTTAATGGTATGAAAATGTTTAACTTTACCTTTGTTTGCCTCTTGAATGCTCTTGCTTGCACCAATGTCTACAAAACAGATAAGAGGTTGCCTTATGAAGTAACATTGAGAATGTAATTATTATATATTGAAACAAAAGATAAAATATGAAATGCCACAACTTACCCACTATCTCCATTCTGACCTGTGAACAATTACATTTGCGGAGATGAATAAGAGTAAAACTATAATATATAACATACAACATAATATACAAATAACATGTTCGCATTCCATCTATTTTTAGTTTTTTTCGGATACAGTTAAATATGCTTGAGTCTTAACTTTTATTTAAAAAAAGTACTTAATTAATTCCTTTATGAAATGTTAGGAAATCGACAGCAAGCAAATACATTATAAATTAAGGAAAGGTACAACAATAAAGTAACTCTTACTGTTCTTTTGGAGAATGATGATGAAACGGTCAAAATCACAACAAGGAAAATGTAGCCTTTCATTCTTGTGTCTAAAAACAAACTGGAAATATAAACAAGATCAATATTAATAAGCATGATAAATTCAAAAATATGGTAATATATTTGTATAATATGAACAAATATAATCGTAAACCTCTCAAAACACGATAAAGTTACTATACATTATTGTGTCCTATTCACTAATCTGAAAATGCAGTATTTAAAGAAGACAGAAAATGCTCATCTGCGTTTACCTTCTGCCAGCTCGATTGTCTGTTGAAGGTGAAGGTGTTGGCTATACAGTATGAGTTTATATATGTGTGTAAATCATCATGTCCATCTGCGAAAACAAAGTAGAACAGGTTTTAGCTTCAGACAATTCTTTTACATTCTTTCCGAATACTTAAAGGTGACATGTCATGCTTTTCCGGTTATTACCCGTCCCCTTGTGTGTTATGAAGGTTTGTATGCATGTAAACGGTGTGCAGAGTCAAAACCCTCAAAGTACACCCTGTAGCGAGTAAAACTCTAACACAGAGAAGAACTCCCCAAAACGCCTCGTTGGTGAAAAGTCATCATCCATTTGATTCTTCCGGGTACATCAGGACGTCATGTCGTACCCGGAACGAAATGGACCAATCCGGAAGAGCTATGGCCACACCCAGCGGCGCTGGCCGGCCGCACCCTCTTCCAGCCTAACATGTTGGAAGCTTTGGTTCAGCTCACAATCGATCCAGTCATGCCAAAGCCAAGGACCTGTTTCCTGAATTGTGAGCGGAAATCTGAGCTGTTTCTGCTACCGACAGAAGAACCACGACGAAGTCAGTGGTAAACATTTATGTTTAACACTGTTCCTTCAGAGGTTCGAAGATCGCCACTGTGTGCGCGGCATTTCACAGACGAAAGCTTCCAAAACATTTCCCAGGTTAAGTCCGGATATGCAAAGCTATTGAAACTGAAGGACGATGCTATTCCTAGTTTGTTTGGACCGTTTGGATCAAGGGAAGATTCAAGTACACAACCTGTAAGTTTGCATTGTTATTTGTGTATTTATCAAACAAGGTATCTACCACGACTGTTTAAATGTGTAAACTTGTTTCGGGCGGCTAAGGCATTGACATAGTGCTAACTGGGCTAACTAAGTTGCTAGCGTTTGCAATTGCAATTGTAAACACGTTATTGCTAGCCTAGACAGTATACTCCGGGTTATTTACCCTACGGTCAGTACATTTTTGTTGTCTTTCCTAATGGAGCTATAGCGTTCATATTGTGTCGAGATGAACCACCGCGCTACCGGGAGCTAGACATGCTAGGCGATAACATTGTTTTCATGGCAGCTCAAAAGAATGACCGAAACGTAGAAGACTACTGTATAAGATTTCAATTGTAAACACGTTATTGCTAGCCTAATATGAACCACTACCTTTTGTTCATGGTAGGTTGGCATATTACACTGAACAACTAGCAAACGTAAGTTAGCATATTCATCTAGCTGGCAAGCTAACGAACCGGAAACAACAACGTTTCTCTAATATTTTGTGATTTGCACTTGATTTCGTTAGGAATGTGTTGTCCCAGAAAGTGTTGCTTTAGGACATTGACTGATTTAATCGAATACAAAATTAATTGTATGAATATTATTTGTATCTTTCTTAGAGTACATCACAACAGGACCCCGGTACCCCCCACCGCTCCAGTACAGTCGGATGCCAAACAGACCGTACACAGACTGTTTCTGTGGGAACCCTACAGAGGGCTGAGACACGGTCTGTGGGAACACAGACAGTGGAATTGTCCTGTCCTGTTTTTCACCCTTACCCTCTGGCTGCTTGAACTGAATTTCCCCACAGGGATTAATAAAGGTCCATCTTATCTCATACATATACACATGATGAATTTGTACATTTATCAAAATAAAGTTTGATGGAACTACTTGATAGCCTTTCTTCCCTGAATTATTTGCTCCTAGATCATTCATATATAGCAAACCATTATTTGATTTTTCATCTAATACAGTAGTAGTTTATTATAGCTAAAAATAACGTACTCTTCTTCAGTTCTACGCCTCAAAGGTCCATAATCAAACCGATAAATATTGTGGAGGTTCTGCAGGGTGTAGAGATTGAGGCAGTTTGGTTCTAGTCCGGGGTGGTCAACCATCAGGGTTGGGAGGGTTACTTTGTAAATGTAATCAGTTACTGATTACATGGCTCTGAAAGTAATCCGAATACAGTTACAGTTACGTGCCTTAAAAAAGTAACGTAATCAGATTACTTTTAGATTACTTTTGGATTACTTTCTTTTTCCTGGGTATGTTTTGGTGAACAGGAGACACAAAAAGCAAAAGGAAACTGAACGTGTTTTTACTGTTTTAATGGCTTATCAAGAGCACACTGAAACATCACATCTGAAACGATGTAACAACATAATACAGGTTTTGGGGATGCAGCTTGGGATGTGAGGAGTGAGGGACACGGTTTAGAACGGGCGTGTCGCCTTCTGTCCTGCCAGTGTTGGCAGGACATGAATTAAAATGTCGAACTCGGACTTCATTTTGAGGACATTTCGGCCAGGGGTGTAGAGCTATATTTGTTTAAGCACCGGATTGGCAAACAGGAGAGTGTGCACCAGTCTGCCTTGATCTATGAATTCATGTCCGTGACACTCACAGTATTTTCTGCCCACAGCTGTTTTAGAAGGAAAACCTCCTTCACTTCATGAGATCTCTGCAGCGCCAGGAGGCAGCGGGAGGGTTAACTCAGCCTCTGAGAAGACGAGCGTGCCGCGCACCGCCTTTCACGCACCGCCTTCACTGTGTTTACCTTCAGAAATAATCATTAGTAAGGCTAAAGAGCGACCGCAGGCTGATGTGTTTTAACCACACACACCTATACACACACACATACGCGATTTAAACGCAGACTTTTGTTCCTCCATGTTTCGTTGTTATTGTTTCACTGAGCGAGCGGAGCCGCGATTTTTTTTCAAACGCTTTTTTGGTCCATCTGCGGCGGTAATAGGTTTTGTGGGCTGTGATGATTCGGCTGTACCTTTAGTAATGAATATTAAATGTTGAGAGGAAATATTTCCACCAATAATTCCAATAAGTAATCCAAAATGTATTCACTTCAGGTTTACGAAAGTAACCGACTCAGATTACTCGTTTTTCAAATGTAACGCCCGCTGAATATACTTGATTTTTTGTATTTCTGATTACGTAACGCCGTTACATGTATTCCGTTACAACCCACCCCTGTGTAAGGGTGAGTGCAAACATTTTCGTTAACACTAGTACCTGAGTGCCACGGAAGTCGAAGCTCCTGTGACGGAGTCTTCCAGGGCCTGGAGGCGATCATCGATAGCTATCATGGAGCTAGCCAGGGATTGCAGGGAGCCGGCCACGCTACTCTCCATGAGGGGTGTGTTAGTGACGCTCCCGGACTGGCGAGCCTGGGAAGGGGTGGATTTTGGAGGTGGTCGGGATCCTGGAGGGCTCGACTTCCTGCCCTTTTCTTTTTTTTTTTACCTCCGCGGCTGCGGCCGCGTCCTTGCCCTGCTCTCTGGGGAGCTGACTGGAGCTGCTGCCCCGGACTGGGGAGCTGTGCTGGAGACCTGATCCGAGAGCTCTCGGAGCTGCGAGAGAGTGAGGCCTGGGGCTGTGGGGATGCCCTGCTGCAGGAGCCGGGCGATGAGGAAGTCTGCCTCTGGTGATAGGCCACTGTGGGGAGCCGAACCGGGCTCGAAGATTTCCATACCAGGTTCGTGATCTGAATTGTCCGAGTTGCACATCTTGAGTGTCAAGGAGAGACTCTGAGGCATGAACTCAATTGCACGACTCAGATAGTGTTTTAAAAAAATAAAGACTTTACTGGAATTTAGCACAGTAATCAAAACAAGGAAAACAAATATACTCTTTCGAGGAAAACTAGCAAGTGATCAATGAGGTAGATCCGTGGGAAGTCTGTGAGGTAATCAGGAACGTGGGTCATAGTAAGACAACAAACTGACAATGAACAGGAGGAAGCTACCACAATATATACACAGGTAAAGGGGAAACAGGTGGAAACAATCAGGGCGGGGAAAACAATCAAGGACGCAGGAGACAGAAGGGGGCGGGGAGCGTGGAGGCCTGAAATGAGAGGGATGATTAATTAAGGGAATAAACATAAAGCACAGGGCAAAGGGACATGACAAAACTAACATAAAGAATACACTTTCACTATTAGTTTCCTAGACATGACAGTACCCCCCCTTCTAGGGACGGCTCCTGACGGCCCAGGCTCCTCTGAGTTGAGGCGGTCAAAATCCTCAATGAGGCTTTTATCTATGACGAAGCGGGAAGGAATCCATATCCGCTCCTCAGGACCAGAGGCGGATTTAGGATTCTAGGAGATCCGGGGCTTAGCCCAGGAGTTGTTGGGGGGGGGGGGGGGGGGTGCAGGGGTAAAGTGCTATTTTTTTACAAGTGGGGGGTGGACCAAACATCCTTTAGGGGGGTCGTCACCTCCTCTAGGGGGGTCCGGGGGAGATGCTAATTTTTTTTTTAAATATTGAAGTTAAAAGTATCAATCTGGTGCACTTTGAGAGCAACATTAACCCTACCTTAATAATACCTTAAAGGGGACATATCATGCTATATTTGAACAATATATTGTAGGGCCATACCTATATAAAGTATATAAATAGTTTTTCTTTCAAAATACCAAACAGATCCTGCATTTTAGTCATGCCTCATTTCACTCTATTTGCTCTTTCCAGCGCTGTTTTTGCAGGGGGCTGATTCTGTGAGCTGCACCTGACTACGCCCCCCTGCAGGAGAGGGGAGCGTGCTTTGAGATCAGCTGCTAGGCTGCAGCGGGGAGAAGAGGGGGAGAAAAAGAGATCTCCGTGCTCCGTGTCTTATTCTTATATTATATAGAGTCGTTATTCATTTGTTTTAAAGCTCAATAAATAACAAAGAAGACCTTTGACCGGCACTTTTCTAATTTTGTCCGGAAGATTTAAACTTTAACGGACATGTTGACCGGCGAAATAAAAATCTAACTGAAACTCTGCCGCACGGTCCCCTCGTTCCTTGGAAGAGCCGGAGAGGAGGGTGTTTGTCATCTACTGGTCGAGTAACCGGAGAGAATTACAGCGAGGGAGGGATTGCAATGAATAACAGCAGCAGGAGCAAACGCTTCCCTCTGGGAGGGAGAAAAAGAGCCAGAGCAGAGTATAAAGGGCAACCATGCGCGGGAAGTCTTCTTCGCTACTTTTGTGGCAGACTACAGCGCCACTTACAGGCCTGGCATATGTACTACAGCGTCTCCAGCGCAATGGCCGGCCGTGGCCCAACCCCACATTCCCCTGATAGGTGGAGAATTGACCAATAAGCTGAGCACCACTTCTGTGACGTAGAAAATAATTCAAGATCAGTCTGTATCAGATCCGTTGCAGCCCCGTTTTTAGAGATTTGGGTATGGAGGAAAAGAGAGAGGGTTGTGTTTTTTGACACTTGGTGAGTTCCCTGGAACACCGGGGACTAGGGGTGTAACGGTTCACAGAAGTCACGGTGCGGTTCGTACCTCGGTTTGGGGGTCACGGTTCGGTACGGTTCGGTACAACAAGAAAAAGCAAATAAAAGTCCCAAATGCATAATTCCAGGTTTGTTGTTATTTACTTTTGAACAGTAGTGCAAGTTTCAGTTTAAAAATAAGGAACTCTGACATTTTGAATAATTAACTGTATTAAACAGTTAAAAACAAACCACAAACAGCACCACACACACTCAGATGGCCATATTATCTATAATGGCTGATGTCAAACAAAAAGGTTTCATCAAGCTGTAAAACTAAAAAGAATGTCTTGAAAATATGACATCTGTGATGACCCCTCCACACCACGTGGGGTGCCGTCTGGTTGTGGGTGTGCTTTGTGGGTGTTCACAGGTTCATGGCTGATGAGTCGCACTGGTGGGAGGATACCTGCCTGATGAGCTGCACCTGGAGAAGCAAAGGATATAGGAGGAGCCCAGCCGTTACGTCGCTCTGTCTCCTCTGGGCACTTGTCCTGTGCCAGCGTCAGGGACCTGTTGCTGTTGCTGGTTCTTGTTGCTTGTTTGTTTGTTTGTTTGGTTGTTTGGTTGTTTGTTTTGAATAAACGAACATTATATCATACCCCTCGTCTCGCCTCCCCGCTTTATGTTGCAGCCCAGGAGCGGGTTGTAACTTATGGGGGCTCGTCCGGGATGATATGGGGGCTCGTCTGTGAGAGCACCTACAGAGGAGCTACTGGAGGGCTTCTCACGTGAGCAGCTGATCTGTGTTGCTGAACATTTCCGCTTGGATGTTGGGGATAAGAGGATGAAGGAGAACATAAGAGGGATTGTAAGAGCACATCTGTTCGAGTTGGGTGTTTTCAAAGGGGGAAAATATACTGGTGATCCTGGCAGAGACAGTGGCAGTACGTCTGGCTGCCGTGATACAGACCTGACTTTTGAGCAGAGAAAGGAGCTGTTGCTGTTGCAGCTAGAAATTAAAAGGCTTGAGTTAGAGGAGCGGAGGTTGGGTTTACCTGCTGGGGCTGCAAGTCAGGCCTCTAATTTCCCTGATAGAGCTACTCATTTTGACGTTGCAGGTAATCTGCGGGTTGTGCCTCAGTTTAATGAACAAGATCCGGATTAGTGTTGCACGGTGTACCGATACTTGAAAGGTACCGTGATAACCTGCCGTTAAAAACGGTACGATTCCTCCGTTTCATTAGTATCGGTACTTTAAGAATGACGGGGAAAAGTACTCCGGTGAGAAAGCGCCGTTTTAATAAGAGCCGTGTGTTCAGCGCTCTGCTTCCACTCCCTGCACTGCAGCTGTGCCTGCAGTCCCGCCCCTCTCAAGCACGCTCTAAGTCCCTCCCCTCTCTCGTGCACACGGCCACTGTAAGGAAATATTTGTATGTATTCATGCAAACTGTGAAGAAGCTGGAAAATGATTTGGGTGAGAAAACTGTGAACTGTTTGTGGGGCCTGTGAACATTTGGTTTTGTGAGGACAGAAGGAAGAGGGGGAAGGTGTGGAGTTAACATACAGTCATCTCAGATCCCTGTGATAAGGAAGCTGAGCCACTGGGATTGGGGAATTTATGATGTGAGCTGTTGATACTAATTTCGGCAGCCAATCACTGGTCTGGAAGGGGGGCGCAGATAACTCCTCCTCTGGGTCAGCGAAGTATTTAGACAGGAATCCCAGCAGTGCCTCTCTCTCTCTCTCCTCTCGCTGGCACAGGTAATTATGGGATCCCACAGATAAACGGTATTTAATTTGTACTGTACTTGATTGTATTGCATTGTAAATTACCATTAAAATGGATTATTGTTAAACGGTTACTTGTATGTTCTGGGTTTCCTTCCTGTAAGATAATGGCTTGTGTAGGGACGCGAGGAGATTTTAAGAAAGCGGACGAGTTGTCCACTAAATCTCCTAACACCACGCTCTAGCTGCCAGAGCATGTGAGGAAACGAGAAGCATGGCTGCAAGTGGGAGTGCAACTGCCGCTGCGCCTCGGCTTGTTGACAAAAAAGACGCCAGAAGCGAAATTTGGAAGTATTTGAGCGATATCTCTGACAGTGAGGGCAAGCCTACGGACACCACGAAATGAAATGTGAGAAATGTTTTAGATCCCTGCAAACCAAGGGAGCCAACACATCAGACTTGGCTAAGCACCCGCCGACCAGCATCCAGAGCTGTTTAAAGAATTTAAAGACAAACAGGTTAGCAAATGTGATAGATTAGGGGTTTCCAACCTTTATTGTGCCAAGGACCGGCAGATAGGCTACATTAAAAAAAAATCGTGGACCGGTTATCAATTTTAACTGATTTTAATATTTACTCACCAGCAGGTAGCAACAGAGGCTCATTGTAGCCTATGTAACAGCCTGAACAAATAATAGAACAATGCAAAACATATTAACAATGTTTAAAAAACAACCGGTGTCGTTTTTTGGTTTTTCGGAAAAACGGAAAACCAAAAAAACGACGTTCAGTTTTTAAACCAAAACGGGAAAACAGATAAATCAACGTTTTGGTTTTGTTTGTATGATTTACGGATAATCCAGTGATGGGAAAACGAGGTGAAGGCGCATTATGAAGGATGTGTGTGTGTGTGTGTGTGTGTGTGTGTGTGTGTGTGTGTGTGTGTGTCATTTGTTTTCAGAAGATATTATGATCGTGACGTTCTTCCGGTGCACGTCCGACAGCATTTAGCACTACATCGAGATTAAGATTAAACTAATTTATTTTGGGAACACCCGCATATAGGTTACCTACTGTATGGAGTTAGCCAGATGTGTGTAAATTACTGTTCATGGTCATTTGAAAACAAATAGGTGTCCGGTGTCGGACAGACACAAACAAAGAGCAGAGCAGAGCACACATATCATGCGCCTTGGTGACTGGACATCTCCTTCATAAAACTAATAAGAAGGGGAGTAATCGGGCAGTTCGATGTGTGTAGAGGTATGTGTGGTTAACACGTAGCAGCCTGCAGTCACTCGCTGTTCTGAAGAAGGTAAACACAGCGAAGGCGGTGCGTAAAAAGGCACAGCTCTCGGCGCGCTGGTGCTGCACACATTCATAGATCAAGGCAGACTGGTTTACTCTCCTGTTTTGCCAATCCGGTGCTTAAACAAAGGCAAGTTTATTTATATAGCACTTTTCAACACAAGGCAATTCAAAGTGCTTCACAAAAAAATGAAAGACATTAAGAAAATGGCATTTAAAATCAGTCATTAAAAAGAAAAGCTAATAAAATAAACATATAGCTCTACACCCCTGGTCGACATGTCCTTAAAATGAAGTCCGAGTTTGAAATATATCTCAAATAATGTATGCACTGCCATTTCCCCACAGAAACATAACAGTCTGCAATGAAACGGTTGTCTCCTGTGCGCTCCTCTTCCTACTTGGCGCACCGGTAACTTTCTCGTGCGCACGAGAGGCTGAGACCAGGCTGAGCCGCCGAATCCCTCGGAACATCATAAAAGCCATTTTCAATGGTTATCTGGTGAAAGATTAACTAGGCTACTGGATGAAATAATATGACTGGTATAGGTGTGAACATTAAACACTTTTTGAAAAAAATTATATGATAAAATATTTTTATATATTTATAATTCTGCAAATATTACGATAAACTCACAGCTATTTCGCGGCCCGGCAGTAACACCTCCGCGGACCGGGGGTTGGGAACCCCTGTGATAGATAACATAATTACATCATGCTCAAGCCCATGCCCTCAAATCTAAGTCAAACAAGTGTAATTTATTTTGTGACAAACGAACGTTTTCGTAGTTTGACGAGGCAATTAATGGCAATGATAACTGTCTAATACTATCTTTTTAGCTAACTTACCAATGTGATTAACATCTGCAATATACATTTTGTCAATAATTATTTATATTACTGTACTATTACATGTTAATAAAATATTAAAAAAATTACATTTTATAAAACAAAAAAGTTGTTTGAGATGATGCTTAATTTGATTTAATATGAATTATTGTCATTTATTTTGTTTATTGTTCTCATTGTTTAAAAGTTTGTGTTATGGTTCTGGTGTGAAATAAAGCACAATAATTACATTTAAGACTGTTTCCCTTTTTTAAGAAAAGTATCGAAAAAGAATCGGAATCGCAATTCTTAACTTGGTATCGGTATCGAAACCAAAATGTTGGTATCGTGACAACACTAATCCGGATACATTTTTCTCCTTGTTTGAGCGTGTGGCTGAGAGCAGAGAGTGGTCAGAGGCTAATAGCACCTTATTGCTGCAGTGTGTGCTAACAGATAGGGCCCAGGAAGCTTATTCTGCTTTAACGGTGGAGGACAGCAAAGTGTATCTGATGGTTAAAACTGCTGTGTTGAGGGCTTACGAGTTGGTCCCTGAGGCCTATCGACAGAGGTTTCGGTCCTGGGAGATGTCTGACAAGCAGACACATGTTGAGTTTGCCAGGGATCTGGTTACCTCTTTCAGTAGGTGGTGTAACTCCTTGAAAGTGGATACGTATGTCGCATTGTGTGAGTTGATGGTGTTGGAGCAATTTAAAAATGCTGTGCCCAGCCACATTGCGGTTTACATCAGCGAGCGCAAAGTGAAGACTGCTGCAGAGGCTGCTGCTCTGGCAGATGACTATGTGCTAACGCACAGGGGCGGTCGCGACTTTAGGGTCCAGGATGGACGGGGTATGTATCATGCAGGGAGATGGGAAGAGAAAGCTAATCCGCACGGGGGTGAGCGTGAGGTGCGAGGTCCACCACAGCGAGATTCGGAGATCTGTCATTACTGCAGGGAGAGAGGGCACTGGAAGGCTGACTGTCCAAAAGCTAAGGCTAAGAGGGGGAACTGTGTAGGCCAGTTTAACTCTGCTGCTTGTGCTGTGTCTGTGGTGCCGTTACCTGTCATCTCTCCCTGTCAGCAGATTGATGAGCCATGCGGGTGGAAGGACCCAGTGTTTTCGGCATTTGTGTCAACCGGATACGTGTCATTGGTGGGAAGTGATATCAGCGTGCCGGTAAAGATTTTGAGAGACACTGCATCGTATGACTCGTACATTCTGAGCTCTGTGTTACCGTTTTCGGACGATTCTGGAACAGGGGATTTTGTCCGGATGCGAGGTATGGGAATGAATGTTGTGCCTGTTCCTCTGCATTCAGTGGTGCTTAACTCAGGTCTGGTGCAGGGTGAGGTCGCCATGGGGGTCCGTCCTGTAATGCCAATTGGTGGTGTGGATGTTATCCTGGGTAACGGCCTGGCTGGCAGCCGTGTGTGGGCTGAGGGTCCACCGCCTACCATGCAGTCATCTTCACCCACTGTGACTGTTAAGGCAGGGGAGAATGTTAAGTGCTCTCCTGCAGTGTTGGTGGCTTGTTCTGTGACCCGGGCTGTGAGCCGTGCACAGGGGGAGTCTGAGCAGGGTGAAGAGGTCAGTGCGACAGATTCAGTGGTTATTCCTGACTGGTTGTTGTGAGAGAAACTTCTGCTCAGCAATGTTGATGGAAGGAATGGAGGCTGGAGTCCGCTTTATATCAAACACCTGAGTTTATTGAGAGCCACGGCCGGGAGCATTGGCAGGGTTCTCACACGACTTCATCATGTGATTCCCCAGCCAACACTGAAGATTACACAGAAACACAGCGCAAATCTACACAGATAATCAAGGAGGAGCCTCTATTTCGCGCGTCTTCTGATCGATAATTACAAACACCTGGATTCAGAGACAAAGACAGTCTGTTAAAGTCCTCTGGCAGTTAGTCACAGTCCCCCAACAGGAAAGCGGAACCTTTAACCCTTTAACCTTTAAACCTTTAAACCCCTGCTCTAAGTTATGGCAGACCTATGTGAAACACAAAATGCTTTTTGGTACAAACACTTAAACAAAATATTTCCTTCACAGATCCACGCTTTTATCAATTCATTGATAACCAATTAACATTAGTCTAAGAATATTTCAGTCACTACTTGAATCAAATAAAACGTCCTCAGAGTTGGGTGGATTCCTCATTACATTAATTACATCAAAAACAGAATAAGATTGGAACAGCCAATCACAATGGTTGATACAGACAACCATAATAGAAAAATCATCTTTCTTCAGTGTTTGATTTCTTTTGTCAAAAAGCACAATAATAACACATATGCAATACAAAAATATAATAGTAAAATATATGTTTCAAAAACAAGATCTTTTATCATTTATCCCTCAGTTAATCTCATTCATCAAACACAAATTCAAATTCAGCTTACATCTTTAAAGATTTACTTCAAGGCAATTCATAATTAAAACACAATTAGAATGTAGGATTATAAGAAATCCAATTGAGGTATAAAATCAGAATCAATAGGGATTCAGTTAAAAATTCACAGTTAAGGTATAAATTCACAGTGATGAATCGATCAATCTGTAATCTGTAAAGGTACAGTGTCCTCAATCTTTAGCATTACTTTTCGTTTACTTCAATACACTTATTCAAGAGTAAGGCACTTTACTACATACATTTTATTCAAATACATTTGTTTAACATCTGAAAAGGAAAAGTTAGGCATTTTATTTCAACAACCTGAGGAAAGAAAGTCAAAATATCTATTCGTGTGAAACCGTCAGGCAGGTAATTGTATTTACTGTATCAACAATGAGAGAGACTAGGCCCTCGTACTGTTAAGATTGCTCAGAGTCTGTGGGGAAAAGTTGTACCAATCCTCAGCCTCCTCGCTAATTCTGGATGCTATGTTCAGCTCACTAAACCAGCTTTCGTGAAAGGAATTGGGCTAAACATGGGAGAATGCATAGATTCTGGCATATTTTGGCACAGCAAACAGTTGCTAATATTGTGTTCATGTGCGTAGTCTAACATTGAACTTGCTGCAGAATTAGTTTTAGTTCGTTTAAAAGGAGTGATTTAAGGCCTTTTTGAAAAATCTACATCACCTGCTGAGTATTTAAGTGGAGTGGATAGAACATTTGTTTTTCTATCTAAATGTAGCATGCAGTAGCACCTGGATTGGGAACCTGGTAATCTGGTTTCCTCGTTGTACATTTTACCTGGTAATGATTAAGGATAGTAACATTGTCTGTTATAATATTAGAAATATCTTATTGTTCAATACATTGTCAATCTGAAAATATCAATTAATTTATTTTGTTTAGTGTGAAAGTGTAATCTGATCTGACAATTAATTTATTTGTTTAGTGTGAAAGTGTAATCTGATCTGACAAAATATATATATGCCTTCCTGACACATGCACATGCATACATGTAAGGTTTGTGTTAGTCATTTAACATGCAAGAATCATATACTCATCAGTCCAAAGCAGAGAAATGTTATTTTAAGTTAAATGTGAGCTAGTCCCTGTGGATATAACCCGTTCTCAATTATTCTAAATATTATATTAATTCACCATTTACCGTTTGATAAAAGATTAGTTTATCAGAAGTACATTTCCTCTTCCATAAACATAGGTTTGAGAAATGAATGTTTCAATATGAGATCAATTACTCAAATATAATTGACTCTCCCCTCCCTTTTCTTACATATGTCACATAATGTAATAACAACGTAGGAGTCTATTTAAACATGGTATCGTCTATAAGCTATTAATCGAGAAAACTCAGTATCAGCACGCAACTTGCAAATAACTCTTCTCTCTTTCCTATCCCTCTCTTATCCTCATCTCTCTATTCTCTCTTCCACATCTCTCTCTATTCTCTCTCTCTATTCTCTCTTTCTATTCTCTCCTCCACAGCTCTCTCTATTGTCTCTTACTTCAGTTAGATATGAAATAAAACATACAAGTCCATGTAAGCATGGTAGAGGTCATAATCCATCACTCGAGAAAACTCAGTATCAGCTGTGCGCAACTAACAAAAACAATTGTGAGAACCATATATTATGCAGGAAATGCACACCTTTGTTGAAAAAAAACAAAAAAAAAAAAACAAACAAAAACAAAGCATCTCTGATTTGGGAGGAACAGCTTCAACCCCCTTAACATCTGAGTCACCACTGAAGGCATAGCATGAATGATAGTGGGCGTCTGAGGGTGTCTTTACTGAGAAATGTCAAACAAATTCAAAACCTTACATTTGAAAACAGGTTTGCATTCCTCCACTTAAGGTGACGTTATCATTGGAAACAATAAGAACAAACTATTTTGATATAGAATCTATAAATTGAATCTTTAGAGCAGAACAGAATGGTTGTATTTTTAGCCTAAGCTCCGTGCAGCCTCATGGTCTATATAATGTGAATATATGTAGTAGACAGTAACAGGCCCCTGACAACAGGCCTATACTAAAAATGGTAGGGGCTTTTCACAGCTTGCCAACCTGCAGGCATCCTCTGCATAGCAGTATGGATAGCCTTAAAAAACAAACAAACCCACTCTGTGGTAACGAGAGTCATATTTCTGACCCTTGTGCCCAAGTGAAGCCGTTTGACTCATCTGACTGACCCAAGGGTTTGGAGCTGGTGTGACAGGGAGGCTTCCAAGTGTTCAGAGCAGACGTCAAGCTTTCAGTTCATGGCTCGGTGGGGGGAGCAAACCCATGTGAGACAGTATCAACGGCTGTAAAGTTCAGTTTGAGGAATGTCATTCTCTCTGGGAGCAGGAAATGGTGTCCATTCTCGGACCAGACCATTAATGTCATGTAGCGCAGCCATAGCATCTCTGTGACTGCACTCAGCCGGTCTGTAGTAGGGCAGAGCTGGGTGACTTTTAGTGAAGCCGTCCGAAGCCATAGACAACAAACGGAACACAGGATCATCAATGTCTCTCTTTACCAGTGGCTCAATCATAAAAGAAATTAGTGGGGAAATGTGGAACACTAATCCATCATGTGAAATGTTGAGTTAATTTAAATAATTACTTATGGGATGAAATCAAATTATCATTAATATTAGAAACTAAAGTCAGTTAAAATAGGACTTGCACGGATCAGAATCTAATCAATACACCATTTTCCCAGCTCTGTAATGAAATGGATGACAAGCAGGTATGCAAACTTGTCACCTTTTGAATCCAAAATAGGTCGTTTGTGTGATTCATGTAGATCTGCAATACAAATATTATTTGGGGCATGGGCAAGGTTGCCAACTCTGGGTACCTGGCTGGATTGAGATTTCGATATCATGGGTTTAATTACACACATGCGCACGAAATGACTGCTATCGTGTCAGTAGCGGGACCTTAGCATATATGTAGGATATGTATATAATATATATATAAATGCACAATATTGGACACAGACTATAAAAGGGCACCCAGTTTCATTCACTAATGAAAGTCAAACACATGTTTGTTTCCACTGTTTTATTGTGTGCCTGTCATGATAAGCAATTAATTGACTTATCAGCTCCTGAGTATTTTTTTTTTTGTTGGGTAATCTATGGTAGGGCTAACTCATACAGTGGTGGGGCTCAAATCAGTATTTGAAATGTAATTACATATTGATTGATTGATTGAAAAGTTTATTAACAGCTTGTATATTGGGTACAGTACAGCTCAAAAAATACAATTGTCAAGGGGATGCAGACCAGAGAAAGACTTTCGTCTTGTTTACATCAGGGTCCCCCATTTCCAATTCATCATGTCATTTAAGACATATAAGACATATTTGACATACAGATGGCTATATCGCCCCCTTGACGGTGAAACGCCACGCATGAGGTTTGGATTATTTCCCTGTCTCAATCCAAATGGAACTGTATGAAATAAAAAGGCACATTTGTGTGACAAAATTGACATGCTGAAAACCCAACCCCGCAGCGGCGCTGTCTGGGGGGATTTTTTTGAAATACTAACATAAAATACACATTCTCTCTTGAGATGAAAAATAAATCCATCGACAGTATTACTACACGACATATTTAAATGAAGCTGAACCTGCTGCTCCTCACAGAGGAAAAAGGCTGTGTGAACTACTTTACATTTGTGGATAAGGGTGGATATCCCCCACTGTCCTGTGTGTGAAAAATGGAAGACAGCCCACACCTATCAATCATCAAACCGTGGGGTCCTATTTCATTTTCAGCATGAAGCGAACTGAAAAACCTTTCCGGCTAACGTTAGCTTTAGTACTCTTGTTCTTGAGTAGAAGTACCAGAGTGTAGGAATACTACGTTACAGCAAGAGTACTGCATTAAAAATGTTACTCAAGTGAAAGTAGAAAAGTATTCTCATCAAAATATAGTGGAAATAGCGACAGTAAAGGTAGTCGTTGTGCAGATTGGTCCATTTCAGAATAATATATGATGTGTTTTATAATGATTGATCTGGTAGACCTGCAGCTAGTCTGAAGTACTTTGTAGACTGCAGGGTAGCTGGTGGATTCACTCCAGGTGGAACTAAAGTCTGATTTAACACTTGATTATATTTCACATAATTCATCCAGATCCGCAAAGTAACTGAAGGTATGAAATACATGTAGCGGAGTAGAAATACACCATGTACCTCTGAACTGTAGAAGTAGAAGAATAAAGTGGCAAAACATTTAAATACTCAACTAAAGTACAAGTATCTCAAAATAGTTACACCAGTGGCTATACAGATAGAAAGACTAAGCCTTACACAGAGGCATGAAAACAGATCTATGAAAAATGCTCAACAATGCTGCCAGAACCACAAACTGACTGCTACAATTAAAATAAATGCCTCTATCCATCTCCATCAGATGTATATAGCACCTTTCAACGCAAGGCAATTGAAAGTGCCTTACAAAAAATGAAAGACATTAAGCATTAAAAGCATTAAAGCATTAAAGCAGGGGTGTCAAACTCAATTTCATCGCGGGCCACATCAGCATTATGGTTGCACTCAAAGGGCCGGTTGTAACTATATAAATATACATATATAAATATATATAAAACAATGTGTTATATTACATTATTGCCTCTGAATTGGATTATTATCGGATAGGATAATGACTTAGTAATTAACTACGTCTGAAAGCAAATAATTGCAAGTCTCTTCAGTGCCATGTCACAAAACGAGATGCATTATGGGACATGTAGTTTATGGGCAACCTGATTCTGTAAAGCGGCATTTAATCGTATAATAAACATATTACATTATTTGCAAGCTCTTGCGGGGCCACATAAAATGAAGTCGCGGGCCGGATGTGGCCCCCGGGCCTTGAGTTTGACACCCCTGCATTAAAGCATTAAAAGCTAATAAAATAAGCATTAAAAGGACAAATACATGGATAAAAATTACAGTGCAGTTTAAAATATGAATAGTTCAATTTAACATTAAAAAGGAGAAGTTACATGGATAAAAGTTACAGTGCGGTCTAAGATATGACTAGTTCAATTAAAAGCATAATAACTGAACGCTGCTTCTCCATGTTTAGTTCTGACTCTGGGGACAGAAAGCTGACCAGTCCCTGAAGACCTGAGAGATCTGGATGGTTCATCATTTAGCAGGAGGTCAGAAACGTATTTTGGGCCTAAACCATTCAGTGCTTTATAAACCAGCAGCAGTATTTTGAAATCTATTCTTTGACACACAGGAAGCCAGTGTAAAGACTTCAGAACAGGAGTGATGTGATCCACTTTCTTAGTGTTAGTGAGGACTCGAGCAGCGGCGTTCTGAATCAGCTGCAGCTTCCTAATAGATGTTTTAGTGAGACCTGTGAAGACACCATTGCAGTAGTCCAGTCTACTGAAGATAAAAGCATGGACACGTGTCTCCAGATCCTGCTGTGACATTAGTCTTTTAATCCTAGATATGTTCTTTAGGTGATAGTAGGCTGATTTAGTAACTGTAAATCACTTACACGTGTGTGTGTGTGTGTGTGTGTGTGTGTGTGTGTGTGTGTGTGTGTGTGTGTGTGTGTGTGTGTGTTTGTTTGTTTGGTTGGGGGTAGCCAGATGTTCTTCTTTGTGCCTTTAGGCCATAAAACCCCCAATGGTCGCTCTGTGGTCTTGCTCAGATTCTCTGCCCCTCCAAAGGTCACGCCTGTGATTGACCTCGGGTGCAGGATTTTAGGAGCAGAGGAAAGGGGAGATTCCGTCCAAAATGCAAACCTCTCCATGACTTGTCTTTAAAACGTTCTTTAAGTCCTGTATTAAGTCTTCTGTTATGTAGCGGAAAATCCCATTTAAAAATGAAGAGCAAAATAGTTTAGTTTACTTCTCTGTCTGTTCGGATTTGGAAATGTTTATGATTTATTTTGTGTGCTCGTGAACGAGAGAAGGAGAAAAAAACATCTACCTTTGAACTGCAATTACTTATCTTAAAAATTGCAACATTATACTCCTTTAAAAAATTGCTCAATTCATTTAAACACATTTATTATGTGCACAATAAAACCTCAACAAGTATATTGATCCTGGCTTAACCAGCGACTTTTACTCTATTGTTCATAAACTCAGTATTTGACAACTATTAGGATTGTAGTAATGTCTGTATAGACAAATTGTACTAGAAATAATTTGAAACAGTTTAATAAAGAATGTTAAACTATATTTAAACTGTAATTGAACTTCAACGTATATCAATTATCTGATTCCAGTGGCCAGTTGGAAACAGACAATCAACAAGGTTTTCATTTTGCAGAAACAGCGCAAAAGTTTCAATTACTGTCTGACTATATTGCACTACATTGCATTTAGCTGACGCTTTTATCCAAAGCGACTTACATTAAGTACATTCGACTAGGAAGACACAACCTTGAAGAAAACAGAACCCTATAAGTACATCAGGCCTCACAGAGCCAAGCACCTCAAGTGCTTCTCAACTGGCTATAGATAAGCCAGTCCTCATGTCTGAGTCTGGTTCTGTCTTATCTTCTTTGTTTTGGAATGTGTTCAATACATTACGGTTTTTTTATTATTCATTATTACCATATAATACATAGATTTAAGAATAAATGAAACAAATAATACAACATTGAGCTGTTTGAGCTTTTCATCTTTACATTATTGTTTTATTTCTCTCAAGTCATTTAATTTTGGTGAAATAACTGAAGTTTTAGTTCATTTTACCTTGGCTGTGGACTGATTCATTATGAGTTGTTACAACGCATGCACAAGACGGCGGGTAGACAAACAAACACGAAACAATTATACAAACAAACACTGCAGTTAGACAAACAAACATAAAAACTCTCAACAACTCAGCCTGACAAAAACTCTTCCAGCCTATTTTAATCCGAATTAGGGAGACTTTCAGAGGGGCCACTAATTATGAGAGCCCTCAATACTCATAATTCCCGTGTATCAGCAAACACAGCCAAATTCAGCAATTCATACAACATTCTCAAACCACACATTGAGCACTTTCTTTAGTTCAAAAGCGTCAATAATCGCGGATAATGCTGTATGCTCCTTTTTCTACGTGCAGCTCTCCCCAGGGGGCGGAGAATCGGCACCTCAGCAGAAATGCTATTTATCCTCTGAAAACTCCTAAATTCGGCGATTTGTTTAAATACAAATCTTGCGACATTGCTTCTAATTCAGAAAATCCACTTTGCTGGTGCATCTCTCAAAAGTTTCTCTGAATATTTGTTGTGTGTAATTGCCTGGTGAGTTAATTCCAAGAAGCACACACAGAGGAGATCGATGCAATTCGATATTCCTAGGTTATCATTAGCCCCAAATATTCTCATAGTTTTCACATAAGCCGTGTTTGCTCGTAGACACCTGTCCCAGCAACAAACACGGGGAAATCGGCCAGGACAATAGTCCCCTTGACACCGATTCCTGAGGTTATAGATTAGCCTCCAGATGTAATGAGTAGAGAAACCCAAAAAAATGCAGCAGCTCAGTTCTCTCAGGTAATTTTAATACACCGTTGATCTCAAACGCTGGCGAGTCAATCTCAAAATAGAAATGTACTCACCAATGTTTCAAAGATCTGAAGGTGCCTGTTCCGTGACGCCAATCTGTGAGAGAAACTTCTGCTCAGCAATGTTGATGGAAGGAATGGAGGCTGGAGTCCGCTTTATATCAAACACCTGAGTTTATTGAGAGCCACGGCCGGGAGCATTGGCAGGGTTCTCACACGACTTCATCATGTGATTCCCCAGCCAACACTGAAGATTACACAGAAACACAGCGCAAATCTACACAGATAATCAAGGAGGAGCCTCTATTTCGCGCGTCTTCTGATCGATAATTACAAACACCTGGATTCAGAGACAAAGACAGTCTGTTAAAGTCCTCTGGCAGTTAGTCACAGTCCCCCAACAGGAAAGCGGAACCTTTAACCCTTTAACCTTTAAACCTTTAAACCCCTGCTCTAAGTTATGGCAGACCTATGTGAAACACAAAATGCTTTTTGGTACAAACACTTAAACAAAATATTTCCTTCACAGTTGTTGTCGGTATCCCGCAGTGAGTTGGTGATGGAGCAGAAAGCGGATGTCTCCCTCAGTCCGTTTTTTGAGGCGGTTCTCTCCACCGGGGATGGAAATGGTGTCACCAGGGCTTGTCAGCTGCAAGGGGGATTGCTGGTCAGAAAGTGGTGGTCACATGGGCAAGGCTTCATTGGCGGGCCAGTATATCAGATTTTGGTTCCTGTCAGATTTCGTGAGGAGGTCCTCAGAAAAGCGCATGGGCAGTCGGGACATCTGGGTGTCCGTAAAACATGCGGTTACCTGTTGCGGCATGTCTTTTGGCCTGGGTTGAGGAGAGATGTGTCTCGGCATGTTGGGTCATGTCACGCATGTCGGATGGGTGGGGCAGTTCGGCAGCGACCTGGGGGTCAGGTCTTGGGTTTGTTGCCGGGGTCTAGGTTGCGGGTTCTGGAGGGACATTCCGGGTTCTTCCAGGTGCAGGGTCAGGGGACTGGCCATAGTGGTCTTCTGTCCACGCCGGAATATCGGAGAAGAGCTCCTAGCATTTTGGGTACTAACGGTGTTCTTAGTGGAACTCCTTTCTTATGGGGGGGGGTGTGACGACCCCTCCACACCACGTGGGGTGCCGTCTGGTTGTGGGTGTGCTTTGTGGGTGTTCACAGGTTCATGGCTGATGAGTCGCACCGGTGGGAGGATACCTGCCTGATGAGCTGCACCTGGAGAAGAAAAGGATATAGGAGGAGCCCAGCCGTTACGTCGCTCTGTCTCCTCTGGGCACTTGTCCTGTGCCAGCGTCAGGGACCTGTTGCTGTTGCTGGTTCTTGTTGCTTGTTTGTTTGTTTGTTTGGTTGTTTGTTTTGAATAAACGAACATTATATCATACCCCTCGTCTCGCCTCCCCGCTTTATGTTGCAGCCCAGGAGCGGGTTGTAACATATGGGAGCTCGTCCGGGATGGTATGGGGACTCATCTGTGAGAGCGCCTACAGAGGAGCTACTGGAGGGCTTCTCACGTGAGCAGCTGATCTGTGTTGCTGAACATTTCCGCTTGGATGTTGGGGATAAGAGGATGAAGGAGAACATAAGAGGGATTGTAAGAGCACATCTGTTCGAGTTGGGTGTTTTCAAAGGGGGAAAATATACTGGTGATCCTGGCAGAGACAGTGGCAGTACGTCTGGCTGCCGTGATACAGACCTGACTTTTGAGCAGAGAAAGGAGCTGTTGCTGTTGCAGCTAGAAATTAAAAGGCTTGAGTTAGAGGAGCGGAGGTTGGGTTTACCTGCTGGGGCTGCAAGTCAGGCCTCTAATTTCCCTGATAGAGCTACTCATTTTGACGTTGCAGGTAATCTGCGGGTTGTGCCTCAGTTTAATGAACAAGATCCGGATTAGTGTTGCACGGTGTACCGATACTTGAAAGGTACCGCGATAACCTGCTGTTAAAAACGGTACGATTCCTCCGTTTCATTAGTATCGGTACTTTAAGAATGACGGGGAAAAGTACTCCGGTGAGAAAGCGCCGTTTTAATAAGAGCCATGTGTTCAGCGCTCTGCTTCCACTCCCTGCACTGCAGCTGTGCCTGCAGTCCCGCCCCTCTCAAGCACGCTCTAAGTCCCTCCCCTCTCTCGTGCACGCGGCCACGCTCTAGCTGCCAGAGCATGTGAGTAAACGAGAAGCATGGCTGCAAGTGGGAGTGCAACTGCCGCTGCGCCTCGGCTTGTTAACAAAAAAGACGCCAGAAGCGAAATTTGGAAGTATTTGAGCGATATCTCTGACAGTGAGGGCAAGCCTACGGACACCACGAAATGAAATGTGAGAAATGTTTTAGATCCCTGCAAACCAAGGGAGCCAACACATCAGACTTGGCTAAGCACCCGCCGACCAGCATCCAGAGCTGTTTAAAGAATTTAAAGACAAACAGGTTAGCGAATGTGATAGATTAGGGGTTTCCAACCTTTATTGTGCCAAGGACCGGCAGATAGGCTACATTAAAAAAAAATCGTGGACCGGTTATCAATTTTAACTGATTTTAATATTGACTCACCAGCAGGTAGCAACAGAGGCTCATTGTAGCCTATGTAACAGCCTGAACAAATAATAGAACAATGCAAAACATATTAACAACGTTTAAAAAACAACCGGTGTCGTTTTTTGGTTTTTCGGAAAAACGGAAAACCAAAAAAACGACGTTCAGTTTTTAAACCAAAACGGGAAAACAGATAAATCAACGTTTTGGTTTTGTTTGTATGATTTACGGATAATCCAGTGATGGGAAAACGAGGTGAAGGCGCATTATGAAGGATGTGTGTGTGTGTGTGTGTGTGTGTGTGTGTCATTTGTTTTCAGAAGATATTATGATCGTGACGTTCTTCCGGTGCACGTCCGACAGCATTTAGCACTACATCGAGATTAAGATTAAACTAATTTATTTTGGGAACACCCGCATATAGGTTACCTACTGTATGGAGTTAGCCAGATGTGTGTAAATTACTGTTCATGGTCATTTGAAAACAAATAGGTGTCCGGTGTCGGACAGACACAAACAAAGAGCAGAGCAGAGCACACATATCATGCGCCTTGGTGACTGGACATCTCCTTCATAAAACTAATAAGAAGGGGAGTAATCGGGCAGTTCGATGTGTGTAGAGGTATGTGTGGTTAACACGTAGCAGCCTGCAGTCACTCGCTGTTCTGAAGAAGGTAAACACAGCGAAGGCGGTGCGTAAAAAGGCACAGCTCTCGGCGCGCTGGTGCTGCACACATTCATAGATCAAGGCAGACTGGTTTACTCTCCTGTTTTGCCAATCCGGTGCTTAAACAAAGGCAAGTTTATTTATATAGCACTTTTCAACACAAGGCAATTCAAAGTGCTTCACAAAAAAATGAAAGACATTAAGAAAATGGCATTTAAAATCAGTCATTAAAAAGAAAAGCTAATAAAATAAACATATAGCTCTACACCCCTGGTCGACATGTCCTTAAAATGAAGTCCGAGTTTGAAATATATCTCAAATAATGTATGCACTGCCATTTCCCCACAGAAACATAACAGTCTGCAATGAAACGGTTGTCTCCTGTGCGCTCCTCTTCCTACTTGGCGCACCGGTAACTTTCTCGTGCGCACGAGAGGCTGAGACCAGGCTGAGCCGCCGAATCCCTCGGAACATCATAAAAGCCATTTTCAACGGTTATCTGGTGAAAGATTAACTAGGCTACTGGATGAAATAATATGACTGGTATAGGTGTGAACATTAAACACTTTTTAAAAAAAATTATATGATAAAATATTTTTATATATTTATAATTCTGCAAATATTACGATAAACTCACAGCTATTTCGCGGCCCGGCAGTAACACCTCCGCGGACCGGGGGTTGGGAACCCCTGTGATAGATAACATAATTACATCATGCTCAAGCCCATGCCCTCAAATCTAAGTCAAACAAGTGTAATTTATTTTGTGACAAACGAACGTTTTCGTAGTTTGACGAGGCAATTAATGGCAATGATAACTGTCTAATACTATCTTTTTAGCTAACTTACCAATGTGATTAACATCTGCAATATACATTTTGTCAATAATTATTTATATTACTGTACTATTACATGTTAATAAAATATTAAAAAAATTACATTTTATAAAACAAAAAAGTTGTTTGAGATGATGCTTAATTTGATTTAATATGAATTATTGTCATTTATTTTGTTTATTGTTCTCATTGTTTAAACGTTTGTGTTATGGTTCTGGTGTGAAATAAAGCACAATAATTACATTTAAGACTGTTTCCCTTTTTTTAAGAAAAGTATCGAAAAAGAATCGGAATCGCAATTCTTAACTTGGTATCGGTATCGAAACCAAAATGTTGGTATCGTGACAACACTAATCCGGATACATTTTTCTCCTTGTTTGAGCGTGTGGCTGAGAGCAGAGAGTGGTCAGAGGCTAATAGCACCTTATTGCTGCAGTGTGTGCTAACAGATAGGGCCCAGGAAGCTTATTCTGCTTTAACGGTGGAGGACAGCAAAGTGTATCTGATGGTTAAAACTGCTGTGTTGAGGGCTTACGAGTTGGTCCCTGAGGCCTATCGACAGAGGTTTCGGTCCTGGGAGATGTCTGACAAGCAGACACATGTTGAGTTTGCCAGGGATCTGGTTACCTCTTTCAGTAGGTGGTGTAACTCCTTGAAAGTGGATACGTATGTCGCATTGTGTGAGTTGATGGTGTTGGAGCAATTTAAAAATGCTGTGCCCAGCCACATTGCGGTTTACATCAGCGAGCGCAAAGTGAAGACTGCTGCAGAGGCTGCTGCTCTGGCAGATGACTATGTGCTAACGCACAGGGGCGGTCGCGACTTCAGGGTCCAGGATGGAGGGGGTATGTATCGTGCAGGGAGATGGGAAGAGAAAGCTAATCCGCACGGGGGTGAGCGTGAGGTGCGCGGGCCACCACAGGAGATTCGGAGATCTGTCATTACTGCAGGGAGAGAGGGCACTGGAAGGCTGACTGTCCAAAAGCTAAGGCTAAGAGGGGGAACTGTGTAGGCCAGTTTAACTCTGCTGCTTGTGCTGTGTCTGTGGTGCCGTTACCTGTCATCTCTCCCTGTCAGCAGATTGATGAGCCATGCGGGTGGAAGGACCCAGTGTTTTCGGCATTTGTGTCAACCGGATACGTGTCATTGGTGGGAAGTGATATCAGCGTGCCGGTAAAGATTTTGAGAGACACTGCATCGTATGACTCGTACATTCTGAGCTCTGTGTTACCGTTTTCGGACGAATCTGGAACAGGGGATTTTGTCCGGATGCGAGGTATGGGAATGAATGTTGTGCCTGTTCCTCTGCATTCAGTGGTGCTTAACTCAGGTCTGGTGCAGGGTGAGGTCGCCATGGGGGTCCGTCCTGTAATGCCAATTGGTGGTGTGGATGTTATCCTGGGTAACGGCCTGGCTGGCAGCCGTGTGTGGGCTGAGGGTCCACCGCCTACCATGCAGTCATCTTCACCCACTGTGACTGTTAAGGCAGGGGAGAATGTTAAGTGCTCTCCTGCAGTGTTGGTGGCTTGTTCTGTGACCCGGGCTGTGAGCCGTGCACAGGGGGAGTCTGAGCAGGGTGAAGAGGTCAGTGCGACAGATTCAGTGGTTATTCCTGACTGGTTGTTGTCGGTATCCCGCAGTGAGTTGGTGATGGAGCAGAAAGCGGATGTCTCCCTCAGTCCGTTTTTTGAGGCGGTTCTCTCCACCGGGGATGGAAATGGTGTCACCAGGGCTTGTCAGCTGCAAGGGGGATTGCTGGTCAGAAAGTGGTGGTCACATGGGCAAGGCTTCATTGGCGGGCCAGTATATCAGATTTTGGTTCCTGTCAGATTTCGTGAGGAGGTCCTCAGAAAAGCGCATGGGCAGTCGGGACATCTGGGTGTCCGTAAAACATGCGGTTACCTGTTGCGGCATGTCTTTTGGCCTGGGTTGAGGAGAGATGTGTCTCGGCATGTTGGGTCATGTCACGCATGTCGGATGGGTGGGGCAGTTCGGCAGCGACCTGGGGGTCAGGTCTTGGGTTTGTTGCCGGGGTCTAGGTTGCGGGTTCTGGAGGGACATTCCGGGTTCTTCCAGGTGCAGGGTCAGGGGACTGGCCATAGTGGTCTTCTGTCCACGCCGGAATATCGGAGAAGAGCTCCTAGCATTTTGGGTACTAACGGTGTTCTTAGTGGAACTCCTTTCTTATGGGGGGGGGTGTGACGACCCCTCCACACCACGTGGGGTGCCGTCTGGTTGTGGGTGTGCTTTGTGGGTGTTCACAGGTTCATGGCTGATGAGTCGCACCGGTGGGAGGATACCTGCCTGATGAGCTGCACCTGGAGAAGAAAAGGATATAGGAGGAGCCCAGCCGTTACGTCGCTCTGTCTCCTCTGGGCACTTGTCCTGTGCCAGCGTCAGGGACCTGTTGCTGTTGCTGGTTCTTGTTGCTTGTTTGTTTGTTTGTTTGGTTGTTTGTTGTTTGTTTTGAATAAACGAACATTATATCATACCCCTCGTCTCGCCTCCCCGCTTTATGTTGCAGCCCAGGAGCGGGATGTAACACATCATAAATAATAAGAAAGTGTTTCCAGAGCGCAAAGTCGTTGAAAAAATATGCCAAAAGCTTCCGTTATTTATTTTGGTCTCTCGGCTTTCATGTCTATTGGTTTATTAAAAACAGCGGGGATCAGCTGTTGAACTGCTGTTGTCTTTTGCCGGGCTCCGGTGATTGGCAAATCTGGGTGATGCCTTCTGATATGATTTAGCATGTTTGGCGTGTGTTCCTATTAGCATACCACACCGCCATCGAACAACGCCGACACACCGTCCTCTTCCGATCCACTGCGCATTGCTTTTCGTTTTATAGATCTATTCTCATCCACCATCTTTGTTTGTGACGTAAAGAGTGTAAGAGTCACGTTTCTGAATCGGGCACTCTGAGTGGATGCAGTCACTAGTGATGGCGAGATGAAGCCTTATGAAGCTTTGAAGCTTTCCAGCCAATTGGTTCGCAAAAGGGTTCATCTCATGAGGCTTCATCATGGGCTTCATTTGAACACAAACCCCCCTGTTGGTCAAAGTGTGTAAAACAGGCAGATTGGATTTCTCAACAGTATGCTGAATCTCATACCGAGTTCCCATTGAGTAAAGCCTTAGAATAACTCTAAACAACGAACATTAAATCATATTTTCACGTTAACAATATTGTATTTATTCCAGTTTAATGATTGTGATTGAAAAGCCTAAGGAGGCTGGTAAACATTGCAAAGAGGGATTTGTATTCCTTAATAATATTCATAAACTTAACCATGGTGTAGCCTGAGAAAGGCTAAACCATATCAAAGAATACATTTATTAACTACATTATCTCATTTAGCTGTAGCTTTTATAAACAACAAAAAGACGTATTGATGAGTCGTTGAACCAGGGACCCTGCGGTCATGAGTCAACTGCTTTCAGGCTGAGCCACAGCACACACTAAAGCTCCCTGACAACACTGCAACATATGTATTCCTGTATTTATTGATGTTTTTATTCCTACATTTATTTATGCTTGTATCTATTTATTATGACATGTTCCGACCTCTATATGAGTCTGAGCTCTTTTAATTACATCGTGTCACCAGCGGGCCCGGGTACAGGAGGGGTAATATGGTTCTTATTATACATCCATGGGTATTATGAGCGTTGTGGTTCAACCGATCTGAATCGCTTCGTGAAGCAGTCACGTGGTATCGACAGGCAGCGAGGCTTCGTTTGTCATCGGTGACGTCACTGGCCCAAAACGATACAAGCCTCGATACATGCTTCACAAAAAGCTTCTGGGATTACTCGACACACGCTCCGAAGCCTCGGCGCAATACGTAACATCACTAGTAGTCACAGCCAATCGGATTCAGAGTGTTGCCTGTCAGTTCCGTTGCTATGGTTCCGTTGTTATGTGTACTGAATCGAGAGCTGGTATAATTCCACGCGCGAAAACAAAATAAAAATTGGAATACGTTATTTTAGTGTCTTAAAAGTAAACTGAGGTATGAAGGGTTAACGTTACATCTTAGGATAATTTTTAGTCATGTTCTGTATACATACTAACATATAAGGGTATTCACTTAGTGTGGTTTATCTTTTTGTCGCTGCTTTTAATTTAAACTGAGCTGTTGTGTTCATCAGTAAAGTGGAACTTCTGTGTGAACTATTCATATCTTAAACTGCACTGTAACTTTTTATTCATGTATTTTTTCTTTTAATGTTTCTTTTATTATCTTTTACTGTTTTTAAATGCCTTTGTCTGAATGTCTTTCATTTTTGTAAAGCACCTTGAATTGCCTTGTGTTGAAAGGTGCTTTATAAATAAACTTGCCTTGCCTTGGTTACTCCATGTTTACTAGCTATAAGATTAACGTTACAGTACATCACTCTTTTTCACTTCTTACTCAGTCAGCCAGAGTGCAGATATCACCATTAGATTCACAAACCTGAAACATCATCCATTTCTTCACTGCTGGTGATGACCATAGACTGTATATATAAATGGACGTAGGGTCCGTGACGTCACCCATAGGATTCTGCAGAGTTGCCGTGAAGCCCTTAGTAGGCGGAGTCGGCCACTAACGGCTCGACAGCGACGTCAGAGTCTAACTCCCGCCTTCTCCCGCCTGCTCCAAATAAGGGCAAAGAGGCGGTGCTGAGGCGGAGCCGAGGTTGGACAGGGCGGGACCTGCTGCCACCGAGCGTGACGTTCCAGACCTAGCTCAGGCTAAGAAGCTAAGCTAACATGCTCTATTCAGTATTAAGCTAACAACCTATGCTAACAACCCAGCTTGAGGTCACTGCTCCTCGTTCCCGGCATATTCTGAAGGTAAGATACCCTGTAACTTTACAAAACTTGTTCTTTTGATTTAAATGTTCTTGAACCTACACTATACAATTGTTTTTTAAGTGCTTCACCGTTTTTCAAATATAAATGTCATTTGTAACTAAACTTTGTAAACTAGCAGAGATATGGCCAGTGTTGCGTGAATTAAATGTGATTAATGAAATATGACTGTAGAAAAAGAAAGGTGCTTTTATATTGATTAAACCATTTTTATTTATTTCAGCATTAAGAAAAATGAAGATGGCAACCTCCTCCACGCCAAACTGCACAACCTGTAAGTTGATGGTCCTGGCTTACTTTACATGACTTCAGATGGTTGACATTACACACAAACATACTATACATATACATGTGTGCACAATTGTAGATAAACAGCACACAGTATATAAATATATATATATATAAACTGTGTGCTGTTAATCTGTTTTTTGAGGTTTTGCTCTCTTGTTACTTTTAACCATACAGGTGTGATTTCATAGTTATTTTGCATGTTATTGTCAAAGGAACAAAATGAGAAACCCTTTATAATTGATTTGATATTCCTCATGATCTGAAGCATTTGTTGCTCTCATTTATTTTCCTCCCATAGTGACTGTATGGATAATCGGAGACAGCTATGTCCGGCATGGAGCCCAGAGAGCTACAGAGACCATCGGCAGCAACCTTGGCCTCGACCCGAGGGTGTGCTGGTTCGGTTGGGGTGGACTGCGCTGGAGAGGTGTCCTCCCTTTCTTTTCCTACTCCCTGCGAGGAAGAGCAGTCCCGGATGTCCTCCTCATCCACTGTGGCGGCAATGACTTGGGGGATGTGCCCAGTGTTCAGTTGCTGAACCAGATGAAGGAGGACCTGCACCAGCTTCACCATCAGCACCCTGGCATGAAGATCATGCTCTCCCAGATGAACCAGAGGCGCCGGTGGAGGGCTGGTGCAAATCCTGTCAAAATGGACAAGGTTTGTTAACAGTGTTATGGCTACTTTTGTTCATAGCCTAAATGGTGCCATTGTTGACCACTCCAACATTAGACATGACAGTCCTGGGCTGTTTTTGCGAGATGGAGTTAATTTCACCCCTTGGGGAAATGATATTTTTTGTAAAGTCACTAGCCAATTGCCTGAAAGACCACCTCCAAAGACTGTGAACTGCTAAAATGTCAGTATCACTGTTTTTGGATTTGGCCTTTAGAGTATGTATTCTAAGGCCCTTGCTAAGCCCAGACTGTCATGGCTAATGTTGAGTTAGATATTACATCTGTAGCCATAACACTGTTAACATGGCTGCTCTTCCTCTTCCCCACATATCACCCCCCCTCCCCCAATGGACTCTGCAGCTCTCCAGGCCCATGCTGGGCATGGCTGTCTGTCAAACCGTTTATTTTGTATTTGTTATGATGTTTTTTGTTATTTTATTTGTTAAAATAATTATGTATTTATGTAAATATTGAAAATAAATTACATTCATATTTTCACTTCTTTTGTCTACTGCTTACTGAAAATGTTAGCTATCACATCCAAATGGGACTATCAAATGAAAGGATAAGCTTACCATACAATACAGAAAACATTACACATTAAGGCTCAAATCTTTTCCCAAGCCGGAGCAGTCTGAAAAGAGTCCCAAGTTTAAAAACACAAAATCTTGACAATGAATACTCCACTGTCATTTGTCAGTGACAATGCAAAGAACAGGAAGGTCTCCCCCAGTCCCATGTATGTTGGCATCAATGTCATAAGCATACCATAGAATGTAATTATGAAGTGCAATACCCACAATCCCTACAGGGTCGTACCGTCACAGAAGATAATACCTTTTAGAGAGTTTCTAAATTGTTCAGTATGCAGATAAATATTTGTTTTACAATAGAACATTTTTTCTCTATAAATGTTCCCACATGTTGTGAGCATCTACTTTAAATCTTTTGTCAACAAATAAAAAACATCTTAATTTCCTTTAGGACAACATTTTGTTCATAACACCACTACATTAACAATAAGCATAGGAAAATGATAACTGTCAACATTTAAGATTGTGCTTTTACTCTTTATTTAATCAGATCTATTTACATTGAAAATGTGATAAATACACAAGCCACATTGAAAGTTACATCTTGCATTTTATGAAAAGTAAAGGTTTCGAATCATTGTATGACTTAAAGGGATAGTGGAAATCCGCGAATTTTGGGTTTAACTTATGTATTTTTATTAAAAATAAGCATAATAAACCATTTTTTTTAATTTCATGCGCCTAGTTTCATTTTATTTTCAATTTTACTGCTCCCGACCACGCCCTCTCAATGAAACGAAATACTTCGGGAATCTTCGGGTGATGACGAAAACAAAGGAAGACGGGCACAAACATTGGACGAGGCACGAGTATTTTATTATGTTTTCTGGCTGATTTAATGCATCATTAGCCTGTACCATTGTGTACAACGCCATTTATTGCCTGTCGATTAGGCGACCGGAGGCCTCGTCATCCGATAATCCGGTACACAGTGTCGAATGTGTACACTACAGTCATCATATAGACATGATAGACTAACAGTACTGTGAGTACAGCCTACACTTGACAGGCAGCCTGGCTAGCCTAGGATTAGGACCATACTACGTCAAAAGACCGATTGGCTCTAGCTGTATATCATGCTAGTATACAATTCATTTAAATGTATTCATGTAATTAATGCCCATAAGGCTGTTACATATACAATAATAAATGTGACAAGATAATTTATGTGAACCTGACCCTGGTATGTTATGAAATGTACCCTACATGCAGTCATCCTCGCGCATAGCCATAGGCCTACAGTGCATGCATGCCAACTTTTGCAATATATAATATAGCGCCTAGCGTGGGCTATGCTTAGGGACCTACCAGTCAAGATTATTTGTGCGTAGGGGTGCATCATCTGGCGCCTGGTCCTGGTTATCCTCGCCATTGCCCATGCCGTGAACTAACTCCATCACCTCGGGCTCGAACAAATAAGGACGTAATGGTCCATCGTCTGGCTCAATATTCTCACCATCGTCGCTTACTGAACCGGATTCAGATTCAGTTCCTAAAACTACATTTTCGCAGGAAAGCCGAGAGGATGTTTCTGACTCGCTATCATCACTGGATACCTCGTACAATCCTTCTTCTTTGTCTGGTATATTTGCCCTTCCACGTTCATTCTGCATAGACGCCATGGTTTGTTATTGTTTCGTCTTCCTGAGTTTTCCTCACTTCCGGTTTGGCTGACTCGATCATTTCGTTTCTAAAAAAGTTCGGGGAAGCTGCAATAAAGTGCTTCTAACATGCGTAAGGCAATTATTATATTTTTTTAATCAGGTGTGATTGTTTTGGTACGTAATTATGCTTGTATATAAGTTAAAACGAAACTATTTGGGGTTCAATTTCCACTATCCCTTTAAGTACACTACAAAATAAATTAAAGATGTGCAACAACTGTATCAGTAATTAAAATGATATAACTTATGCACAGGCTTGGGAGGGCTACTTGCCAAAAACACAACCAGTAACTTCATGTGAGTATCAAGATATAAAAGTAATGTAACCTGATAACTTTCTTTTTGTTTTGGATTACTTCAATATCAAATGTAATGCAAATAAACACAGGAGAGAAGAAATATGAATATGATTTTTTTACTTAAAATGTATAATATAATACCATAAAGCAGATTCAGGCAGTAGGTGTAGAGATTCACAATTAAAGTATTATCCTCCAGAACAGTACGGCTTCCAGAGAAGAGATACCATTTGATCATTTTACAACAACCACTATCTGCTCTTTTTAGGTTTTGAATAAGATTGTAATCCTGAGTTTCCCTATTATTAAAAAAAGTAAAACTAATCCGATTACATCTCTTCCTATGTAACTAAGGATTACACTTTCATTTTTTCTATACGATCTTGATTCGTGTTCGATGTAATCCATTACTATCTAAGCCAATACAAGTCATAACTTTTGGAAAATTGTCTCAAGTTATAAATTATGCCTTCAATCTCTTTCACGTGGAGAAGACATCCCATTGGCCGAGGCGTTGCAACTTCCCTCAAGCGTCCTACATGAAAGAAAGATCACATGTTAGAAATGTGTGCACAAACTATTCAGTATGACCCGTCTTAGTTTAAAGCCCAATTGTAAGAGTGAACAGAGGCGGAGTCTGCCTGTTTTCCAATTTGTTTTGTTTGTTGGCTGCTGCGTCCCAAACCAACATCCTCCTCACAAGCATTGACTGTTGAAATGTCATTATGCTCCACATGTGGAACAACAAAGGCTTCTTCAGGCATGCCTTGTATCATAATGATATTGCTCTGATCAGCAGCAAGACTGTTTTCACCACTACCATGGTCTACATCTGCAACCTCCTCATTGCTATTAACAGTCGAACTAGGAGTGTCACTTACCTCGTCATTGTTACTCACCCTGCTTTTCCTTCCAGGCTGTTGTTCTTTGGTGAAATAGAAAATGGTGGGCACTGCAGTGTTTTTCAGGCATCTCCTTCCCTAATAAAAATAATAAACAAAAACACATAAAATAACTTTTTGAGGTCTGTAGATATTCAACTTTCTTTTGAATAATGTTGTTTTAAATGTAAGAGTGCATTATAAAAGACAATAGAGGGCCAACATGTTAACTATGCAGTTAATCCATTCAACAATTACGTGTTTCCAAGATTCAGATTCAAAGGATTTATGTCATAGCACATAGGCTACAGTGTGGGAATGGCAATGAAAATCATCTGTCCCGAGCTCCTCCAACAATGCAACAGTTATATAAGACATAAAACAATAAAAGAAATTCAAAATTAAATTAAGAATAATAAATTAGTGCAGGCAGAAATCTATATACACGTAAATATAATAAGACATATGCAAGAACAGAATGTAAAGATAAATATTGTATAGTAAAATTAAATTAAATCATTTTTTTTTTACAGTGATAGCTGTTAAGATAAATAAGTTATAAGATGACAACAGATGAATGAATGTTGCTATTAAAATAATGTAAAAAAAGGTAATATAATTCATCTGTTTTTAACATAGAGTATGTGGGGGGAAATGGCAATTTTCTATCTATGATAAAGAGTCTTTTCATAAATTGAAGAGAAATGTGATGGTTTGCAAACAAATCGATTTCTATTTTTCTTTACTTAACTGGCAAAATCTTAATTTGGCCTTTAATAAAAAGAACATTACTCATCACTGATGTGCAAGCTGTGCCATAACAATTATTTAGCATTGTATAATGTATAACATGTATTTAATTAGTAACAACAATTTACACTCACAAATGGAACCAAGTTATTTTGTTTTTAAAAAAGGATCTGTACCCATGAGTCCGTGCTGAAGGGATGACTCTCAAAGTGTGCACTGCACAGGCGAGAAGAAACGTTGGGGGTCCATGTATTCCTCCGGATGTTCAGCACCCACTGGTCCAGCCTGTCTGGATCACCGAAAGGAAACCTTTATTCAAAAATACATGAAAACCGACCCAAAGACAACAGGAGGGTTAATGCCATATTCACTTAGTAACGCATGAACAACTTTTACAAATATTTCTATATAGTCTGTGTTGGTAAATGTAATCTAGGTTGCACATTTCCTGCTGAAATACATGCATGGGCCTACCAAGTTACTGCGTGGCACTTTGGTTTTGATAAAACAGTGTAGTTCCACTATATAAACGTTACATTCGTAATCAAACGAGATAATATGCAAGATAAATAGCTATTTGTTGTTATTCTTAATGCTTGTCATTCACACGTTAATAAAATAAAATAAGTACCGATACATAGCAGAACAATTGTGGCGATGTTCAGCTTAATAAGCCTTGTTCAACATCATTTCTTTAGCTAATACTATAGCGGGCTGCAGGCGAACCAAGTCCGCGTTTCGCTGCATTCCTTGATCTCCAGTTATAACGCCGGGCTCCGCCGCTGGCCGAAGCTAACGGAGCCGCAAAGGGCTAGCTACGGCTCCGGTTAGCTTCGGCGGCGGACTCCGGCGGCCACCACTGGGATAATTGGGTCCCCTTTTAACATTTGCTCCCATTTAGCATTATGGGCGTCATAGCCATAGACTATAAAAGTCTTACCCAAGGCTGAATCATAAACTAAACTGTATATATATATATATATATATATATACACATGCATAAAGGGTTACGTCCTTAGCTAGCTACATAACAAGCTAAGCTAACAAGCACACAAACACCTGCTAACGGGGTTAACATGTATAATATTATCATTTTACTCACCGAAAAAAGCTGTGAGTAGACTTCTTGGAAGTTCTGTTAGTACATTCAAGCGCACAGCACGACATCTTAATTGTCTGGTATATCACCACGAACACGGCTAAAGCTAAAGGGTCAAGTACAGTACTATGACTAACTAACGTTGTAGCCTCTATGGTTGTAGCCTAGCAGAGTGGACAAGTTGCTGTTAGCTGACAGTGAGGCATGTACGTGTCCATCAACGTGACCACGCCCTAATTAATGCAAACACTTTAAGACCTAATATAAATAAAAGGGTCGCGTTAGAAAACAATTCACTCACAGATCCATAATCATGAAGGTGGAATCTAACTATATCGATAATAAAATGTATGGAGCCAGGGAGAGAAACATGTTTTTTTCCGCTGTAAAGTTGGGCATTTTAACATGGGGGTCTATGGAAATTGCTCCTTTCTGCAGCCATCGCCTATCGGCCAATATATGAACTGCAGTGTGTGGCACTTCCGTATTGGCTTCCCGGCTCTTCCCCAGAGTTTGCCGCTTGGTGATGACATTGTTGTCAGCTGCTGATACTGCTGCTGCTGCTGCTGCAGCTTGTGGCGCCTGCTTCGATGAAAATAACTTTCTAATATCCATAACTTTATAGGCTATTAGTTTAAAACTCGTCAGGCACTAGGAAGGATCACTTCTTCTTCAGGGCAGGGAAGGCTAAGCAGTACGCAGGCTAATGTCCCGCAGCGGCTGCCTCTCTGGTGGACTCCGGTACTGCACATTACTCCCGAGACATTTTCAAAAAAAAATGTAATTAATTTTTATTTTTTTTTAAGTGAAACATCCGGGGCTTTTCAGAAAACATCCGGGGCTTGAGCCCAAGTAGCCACCCGCTAGCGCCACCTCTGCTCAGGACCATAACCCTTCCAGTCAACCAGTAGCTGTCGCCCTCTACCCCTTTTCCGACTAGCCAATATCTTCTTGACGGTGTAAACCGGACCTCCATCAAACATCCGGGGGGGCGGGGGGGGTTTGGCGGTGGGAACCATAGCGCTCTCCTTCAAGGGTTTTAGTTTCCCTACATGGAAGGTGGGATGTACCTTCATGGACCTGGGAAGCCGTAGTCTCACTGAAACCGGGTTGATGACCTTGGTGACGGGAAAAGGACCCGCAAACCGGGGAGCCAATTTACGGGAGAGTACGTGGAGGGGAAGGTCTCGTGTAGAAAGCCAGACTTTTTGGCCTGGCTGGTATACAGGAGCTGGTCGGCGTTTTCGGTCTGCTGCTCTTTTCACCAGTTGTGAATTCCTGCAGAGGATCTTCCTAGCCGCAGCCCACACGCGCCGACAACGCCTGACCAGCGCGTGGGCAGACGGGACCGTGACCTCCCTCTCCGTGGCTGGGAACAGTGGTGGCTGGTAGCCATAAACACAGTGAAATGGGGACAGGCCCGTGGCAGAAGTAGGGAGGATGTTGTGCGCATACTAGGGGTGTAACGGTACACGTACCCGTACCGAAATTATTCGGTACGGGCCCTTCGGTTCGGTACACGTGTGTACCGAAGTGTACCGAACGAATATAACGTTAAGCGTAAAAAATTGAGAACGTGAACAACTTCTTGAAAGTAATCTCAGGTGCTGCGTCGCAGCATTCAGAGTAATTTGCTCCCATTGTGTTCAGCGCGTCATAGAGCAAACAAGTCATTTCATTGGACGAGCTGGTCAGAGGGATGCGTTCAAATGTAGTCAGTGATTTGAGGAACTGTCGAAATGGCGAACGCAGATAAAGTTGAGCTCGAAAATCCTCCAGCATCATTGAAGTCTCCGGTTTGGGAACATTTTGGTTTCGCAGTTACGTACAAGGATGACGGACAAAGACAGGTGGACCGAACCAAAGCTGTTTGTCGGCATTGTTCAACTAAAATGGGTTACGCGGCTGGCGATACATCAAGCTTGCACACTCATTTGAAAAGGCATCACCTGAACCTGCATATCACCGGTACCAAAAGACTGAAGTGCAAACCCAACTCCCACTAGCATTTAGCCTCCACCACTCGCAGATAGTTCAGACCGAGCCAAAGCTGTTACAAACACCAAGTATCCTTATGTTGCCATGTTAGCAAAGCGCTACCTGGCTGTATCTGCTACCTCTGTCCCTAGCGAGAGGGTGTGTTCTCCACAGCAGGAGACATTGTTAGTGCCAGCAGATCTGCCCTTTCGGCAAGCAATGTGGACAAGTACATTTTTCTTTAAAAAAACATGAAAATACAATGACAAGCAAGTCCTAATGTCAAACTGGGTGCTTAGGTAGTAGTACAGTAAAGTTCAAATACAGATGATTTCAGTTAATCGAAAAGCTGCACCTTAATGTTTATTTTATTATATTTTATATTTATTTGAGTGAATATTCACAGTTTAATAATAATTAAAAACCCAAAACTAATAGTTTATGTTTTGTGAGTAGGCCTACTAGTACAGTAAAGTTCAAATACAGATTATTTCAGTTAATCGAAATGCTGCACCTTAATGTTTGTTTTATTATATTTTGTATTTGAGTGAATACATTATTCACAGTTTAATAATAATTTAAAAAAAATATGTTATGTTTTGTGATAATTTTCTGCTGTACCGAAAACGTACCGAACCGAACCGTGACCTAAAAACCGAGGTACGTACCGAACCGAAATGTTTGTGAACCGTTACACCCCTAGCGCATACTCAACCCAGGTGAGGTGCTCGCTCCAGGAGGATGGATTCTGGGACACCAAGCAGCGCAAACAGGTCTCCAGTTCTTGATTTAGGCGCTCTGTCTGGCCGTTAGACTCCGGATGGTATCCTGACGAGAGACTGACCGTGGCACCGATGAGGCAGCAGAACTCCTTCCAGAAGCGTGACACAAACTGGGGGCCCCGGTCGGAGACAATATCCTTTGGGAAACCATGAAGCCGAAACACATTATGCATCATGACCTCAGCCGTTTCCTTCGCTGAGGGCATCTTGGGCAGAGCAATGAAATGTGTCATTTTCGAAAAACGGTCCACTACCGTAAGAACTGTGGTTTTACCTCTAGAGAGGGGCAGGCCAGTGACGAAGTCCATGGAGATCTCTGACCAGGGTCTGTTGGGAATAGGGAGTGGTTGTAATAGTCCTATTCGCGCCCTGGAAGAGGTCTTGTTTCGAGCGCAGACAGGGCACGCCTCCACATACTCCTTCACCTCCTTCTCCATGGATGTCCACCAGAAACGTTGTTTTATGATGAACATAGTTCTCTTGACTCCAGGGTGACAGGTGAGCAGCGAAGTGTGAGCCCAGTGGATCACCTGTGGTCGCTCGGCCTCCTGAACGAAAAGCCGGTTAGGCGGGCAACCCCTTGGTGCAGGAGCTCCAGCATTGGCTCGTATTACCTCCTTCTCTACTGACCAAGTCAGCGCTCCTACCACCCGGTTTAATTGGATGATGGGTTCCGGCTCCTTGACTGCAGGCACAGGGTCAAACAGACGGGACAGAGCGTCAGGCTTGACATTCTGAGACCCCGGCCTGAAGGAAAGAACAAAGTCAAAACGGTTGAAAAACAAGGTCCACCTAGCCTGGCGGGAGTTCAGTCTTTTGGCCTTTCTTATATACTCCAAGTTTTTGTGATCGGTCCAAACCACGAAAGGATGCTCGGCTCCCTCCAACCAATGCCTCCACTCTTCCAGTGCCAGCTTCACGGCCAGCAACTCACGGTTTCCCACGTCGTAATTTCTCTCTGCTGGGGAGAGCTTCCTGGACAGGAAAGCGCAGGGGTGAAGTTTGTTGTCCTTCTGTAGTCGCTGGGAGAGGACCGCTCCCACCCCTTCGTTGGAGGCATCCACTTCTACCACAAACTGACGAGTGGTGTCCGGCAAGGTGAGTATGGGAGCAGAGGTGAACATTCCTTTAAGCCGAGAAAAAGCCTCCTCAGCCTGAGGAGACCACAAAAAAGGCACTTGAGGGGACGTGAGGACATGAAGAGGGGCTGCAATAGCACTGAACCTCCGCACAAAACGTCTGTAAAAATGTGCAAAGCCTAAAAACTGCTGCACTTTCTTACGAGAGTCAGGGGTAGGCCAACAAGCTACTGTGGTGGACATTTTTAGTTATTATCATCCTTATTATATCTTTCATATGCTTAAACCAAATGCTTCTTATTTCCTGATATATTCTTACTATTATTATATCACTCTTGTGGTTCTGCAAGGCCACAGCTGTTTTAGCAGACTGGGAGTCACACAAGAACCGTTATGCTATCTGCAAGGCCACTGGGTGTCTCATAAACAATCCGTGTGAACCCAAGAGTTATAATATTCCCACTCTTTCCTTATATAATCTCTGCTTCTTCATTGTTCTGCGCACTCTCGGGCAGACTTTTCATACTCTGTCCGACCTGTGACAATATATTATTATATCGTGTATTTGAAGCTTCAAATAAATAACCAAAAGACAGCTTTGCTTGATTCACCATTTATTTGTTTTGATCACTTTTGACTTGTACTCTCCAGCCGGTGTTTGGGGGCTAGATTTCCATAACAAATGGCGTTGTCGGCAGGATCTCTGTATGTTTGATCGGGGAAACCTCTGGACGCTGGTGGGTGCGCGCTCCGGGATCTTTTGGTCTTCCTCTACCTCGACGAAAAAAAACGTACGGGACGAGGGGACCAGCGCGAGGGGTGGAACCGATTGACTTCACGAGATCCAGCGAACTAAAAGGGGCTTCCAATATTGGGTGAGATGTACAAAGTCTAAATTGTTTAAAGTTAAACGTAATTAAACTCCATGACATCTATGAGAGGGACTGCTCGAAAGCAGAGATATTTGGAAATATCTGGCATCGACGGATGAAAAATAGTGTTTTGGTGACACTTTAAAAGACTTTGCTATGGAAGCAAAGCAGGGGAGGGGCTGTGTACAGCCTCCTGAGGGTCCGATTGTTGATGTCATGCGAGCAAAATATGGTGAAGAAAGTCTGTCTAAATTAAATATATTGACGGAAATGTTCGGATTTCCTAAGGGAGGTTCTTTGAGTAAATTAAAAATCAAAAACCTAAGGGATAAATTACAAGAGTGTGAAGATGGAATGAAGAAGAAGAGTAAAATTAAAGTAAAAGACTTAGAGAAACCGTCTGCTACCTGCTGTGGAGGCTCCTGGAGGGGCTGCTGCTGCTGGACCAGAGGTCAACATACCAGCCGCCGCTGGAGCAGCTGCACAGCAGCAAGACACACAGAGAGGGAGCAGAGACGAAGAGAGACAGAGAAAAGAAAATGAAGAAGAAGAAGCAGGACTGAAAAAGATCCATGACAAGAGAGAGAAAAAGAAAAGAGACGCGAAGAAAGCTGAACTCTACAGAAAAGAACACCTCCAAAAAGGAATAACTACATGCCCCGCTTTCCCCGGCCAGCTGACCATGGTCCAGGCTATTACAACCACCTGGACCCAAAGTGATGGCCAGGGCAGAGGAGGGGGTTTCCGAGGCCGGAGCAATAACTACAATCGCTGTTTTAACTGCGGACAGACGGGTCATCGGTTCGCTGAATGCCCACATGAGAAGAAGAAAAATAACTTTTGATCGGATAAATTGGACCACAACAAAGACAATTCTTCAAACTGACAGTCGAGGGAGGGAGTGGAGGAGGAAGGAATTGGGTTCGAGGAGACGGACCCCAGGCCAGCAGCATCTAACCAGGGAAGTGACACACACACACACACACACATGCATCATACATGCTATTGAGAAAATAGAAGAATTAGAGGACATGTCTGTGGTTAAAAAGGGTACATATTTGAAATATGACAGTGAATGTTTGCGTTAAGAAATGTCCGTGACATTTTTGGTTGATTCTGGGGCTACACATTCTGTGGTAAAAAAAAGGGCAGATTTGCCTGAATGCAAATTTAGTGATAGATTTATTCATGTGCTGGGTTTATGAAAAGGAGAAGTTTCTGTACCACTTCAGAGTGGAGATAACGGTGTTGACAGTAATCCATTTCCCACATCAGGAAAAAAAACAGTTATTTTATCATCTGCCTGCCCAACACATTTACTGGGCAGAGATCTGATTCTCCGGTTCGGCTTGGACCTCATTTTTCCACAAATGAGGGTCTTAAAGTCCGACAGCCATCTCCTACGATGGTTCAAAAAAACTGTCATTTGATGATAAAGAACTGGTGAATGTGTATTAATGGGCTGCTGACATATCCTGATTCTCAGGAGTTGTTGCGTTTGACTGGTCAACGTGTTTTTCCACCTGCTGTGTGGAGGCTTCTCATTTTGCATTGTACTGCTAACGTGGTTGAAAGATCCGTGTAAATGCTATGATGAGAGTTTTACTGTTAGAATGTGTGAATGATGAGCTCATATTTAAAAATGTATTGGAATTCGCTGGGTAGCGCTATCTCTGTTAGACTCACACACACACAAGACACAACCAGCTGTGTCAAATCCCAGGGGCGGTCCACACATTTCACTAGCCAGGGGGCCCCACTGATAGATGGAGGGATTTGGGTCCAATCGTTAAAGATTGGGAGTCAGTCACTGATTGGACACCTACACACACAGAATATGTCATGTACTCTATGTCACGTGATGTGTATCAAAGGAAAATGTGCACGAACGTAGCCGTTCTGCGCACATTGCTGTTGGTTGAGGATAAGGTAATTCTCATATCTCTGAGCTTCCTGCCGCGCTTTCAGATGTGCCATACTCACTCTGGGCAGCTCACAGATATGACGTAGGGTTAATGTCCACGTTCCGTACCGTACTCATTAAAACGTGAAGCTGTTGATGGCATTCGGCCAGTGTTTACCTCTCTGCTTAAACAAGGGGTCATTATTCCGTGTAACGATTCCAGTGTTTCCTGTCAAAAAGATCAGAGACAAACCTCCTGACGAGTGGAGATTTGTCCAGGATTTACGATGTAAATGCAGCTGTGCATGCACGCTCGTCCGGAATTCTTATCTGATTACTCCAAAAGTTCCAGCCTCTATATTTACTGCCATAGATGTCTCAAATGCATTTTTTTTTCCAGTGTTCCGGTACACAAAGACAGTCAATTTTTGTTCACATTTGAATATAATGGTAAACCTTACACATTCACACGTTTGTGTTAAGACTAAATGTTAAAAAAGTCACTAAGCGACAGATGATGTCATTCTTGCGTATGTGTTCATAACACACGGCTGTTGTTATGCTTGCTGTGACGTTACATTAGTCCGTTCTCTGCTTGTAATTATGCCGTTACAAGCTTCAAAGTTGTATTTATCATCTGAATTTGCCGAAACAAGTTTAATATTCTGAAAGCCAATACTTTGAAGATGTATAAGTCAGGTGTCTTGAGTAGTCAAAATTACCTACAAATCATTGTACACACGTGTACATATTATTCTATTTTTATGCAGCTCTGTGTGATTTTGTAGCTACAATTCAGACTAATACACTACCAGAAGTGGAAGAAGTACTCAGATATTGTACTTGAGTAAAGGAATAAGTACTCAGATCTTGTAGTGAAATTATAAGTACTCAGATCTTGTACTTGAGTAAAAGTAGAAGTACCAGAGTGTTACAGTAACAGTCCTGCATTCAAAATGTTCTTCAAGTAAAAGTAGAAAAGTATTAACCTCAAAATATAGTGAAAGTAAAGACAGTGAAAGTAGTCGTTGTGCAGATTGGTCCATTTCAGAATAATATATGATGTGTTTTATAATGATTGATCATGAAGGTGTTCTCAAAGCTGGTGAAGGTGCAGCTAGTCTGAAGTACTTTGTTGACTGCAGGGTAGCTGGTGAAGGTGCAGCTAGTCTGAAGTACTTTGTAGACTGCAGGGTAGCTTGTGGATTTACTCCAGGTGGAACTAAAGTCTGATTTAACACTTGATTATATTTCACATCATTCATCCACATCTGTGAAGTAACTGAAGGTATTACATACATGTAGTGAAGGAAAAGTACACCATGTACCTATGACTTATGTTCACTTCCAACTTAAAAGTACCTCAAAAATAGTAATCAATAATGTATTGAAAAGTTATTTGCTGATTGGTTTTTATATCGGCTCAGCCAGGTTATATGGGAGGCCCAGTCTACGTACACTCTAACAACAAATGCCTTGGCTTAACAAAGAAAATCAAGGCAATAGGTTGCATCGATGGTTATTGAGTTAAGACAACTTCTATTGAAATGTTGTTAAAGCAACAAAGTTATTTGGGTTAGCGGAGAAGGCTTTTCCTCTTCAATCAGAGGTGTTTTCAATTACCACTTACTTAATAATTGGTAGCATAAACACACGTTTTTAAGTTGATTACTCCAAAGTTCCAACTTGTTTTACCGTATTATTTAAATATAATCTTAAATTGTATGTACTTAATTACCACATGTTGAACATGAACACATGTTTTTAAGTTGACAACTATTTATAAATTAAGTTGCTCCAAATAATATTGTATTCAATAGGGTTTTTCTCTTAGCTTTTTCATGTTTTTGCCTTTAAAGAAAGAAATTAATTGATTCCACAACAAAAATATTAGGCAATTCATTTTTTATTTTTGAACTGCAGGTGTTTATTTCAACACATGATGTTTCAAAAGGAGAGACTTCATTTAGTTTGAACATTGCCTGAAGACGGTTGACGTACTTTCCATGGTGTGCACACCTAGACCGGACTTAAAAGACAGACAGGTTTTTATTGTTTGGACTTAAAAGACGTTTCTCTGACCAACGCTGACCTCATTTTGTATGTTGATGGGTCTGCCTCTCGCGACAAAGGGGGCACTAATCGGGTGGGTTTTTCTGTTGTTTCAGATTTGCTGTACTCCGTTCTGGACCGCTTCCATGTCACCTCTCAGCACAAGCAGCAGAGCTCATCGCACTAACTGAAGCCTGCACGTTTGCAGAAGGCAAAACCGTGACTATTTACACTGACTCACGATATGCTTTCGGGGTAGTACACGATTTTGGGGCTATTTGGAAGTGTAGACAATTCCTGAAATCTGATGGCAAACCAGTACTTAACCATGCACTGGTTGCAGGCTTACTAGACGCCATTCTGCTCCCATCTGAGGTTGCAGTCTGTAAATGTGCCGCACACGCAAGCAGTACAGACCCAGTTTCCCTAGGAAATGCGTCTGCTGACTCAGCCGCAAAGGCAGCTGCCCTGATTCCTCTCGCACCTCACGCACACTCATTTGTTAAAATCCCTGTTTCCTCCTTTACTGACAAAATGTCATCACTGACTTCCATGCAGCAGCTAGCTACGCCAGTTGAGAAGGCTCAATGGAAGGCTGCTGGGGCTGTTTTTGACCCAAAATCCAGCATCTGGGTTGGCCCAAATTCCAATCCATGTCTTGCCAGACATTTTTTCCCTCATTTCGCTAAGTTGACACATGGGTGGGATC